>NC_080432.1:50193989-50495162 GCF_028018845.1 Melospiza georgiana | reverse complement strand
GTTAAAGAACCATTTTTACCACCGAAAGACACCATCACAAATATCTTTTGCATGTATATACTGAAATTTGAAGTGAAATACTGGATTTTCTCTCTTTTCCTGTTCATAATTTATCTTTCTCTCTTTCTTGACAAGAAGGGAATGCAGAAATTAAACATGATTTTTGGATATACACATTATTTTCTTGTATTTTTTTACTTGTTGCAGTGATCTTTTCATCTTAATTTCAGATATCTCAAATAATTTCCAAGACATGTTGGGGTTTTTTGATCATTGCTCAGTACTTAATTCGAATTGTGGTCATGCTGTGAAACAGAAATTGTTGTCCTGTATGTTTTGCAGATACACGGGGGACAGAGGAGCAGTTGCACAGAGAAACTTGTGCAACTGCACTCATTGTTTTTGGGGGCTTTTTAAAGTGTTCATCATAAAATTTAGGCATGGAGGATGCTCCAAACACTTGTGACTCCGCATCACTTTGACTTCTAAAGTCACTCACATGAGTGACTTTATAAAGGCTTTAGATAATAATTATGTACATGTAAATTGTGCAGTGTTGCCTTGGTATGCACACTAATGCAAAGCTGGATCAACTCATCTATTTCAGAGGTGCTGAGCAAGTACAATTCTTTTCAGGTCTATTAGAATTTCTGGTCCTCAGTGCTCCTGATCATTACTGGCTTTTAATATTTTATCTGAAAGGTGCTTCCTGTAGCAAATTGCATGGAACACACTTTACCTTAGAAGTATAATGGGCTGAGACATTCCTGATGAAATTTCACATGTTAAGAGTGAATATGAGTTGAGAAAAAGTTGATGTAAAATGTTTCCAAGTAACATACATTTCCAGAATTTTTCCATGTAATAAATGGTTTTATTATATTTGTTGTACCACATGCAAAAGAATTTTTTGGATGTCATAGAACATCATTATCTAAGTTAGGAAATTTTTATAGGGTCATTCTCTCTGTATGTAATTTATTCTATAATTCTTTAGCTATTTGTTATAATAGCTTCCTAAAAGGTTATGTGATATTTAATTTGTGTCTTCTGACTGTCCTTAAGCCTTTTCTTTCAGAATTCCTTGGCTAGACCTTCATTGATGAAGGCAGGTTCTAGGGCAAGCAGCAAGAGCTAGCCCTTGTAACAAACTCTTTCTTCTCTTCACTTGAAGGAACAGCAAAAAAATATCACCAAGGATCATCTACACCCTATTCCACAGACTCCAACACATCTTCTGATAAAATGCAGGAAGGAAATTGAAAACCAGCCAAGTTCTTTGCAGCATAATGAGCCAGCTGCCACACTCATGCTTCTCTGCTACCACCACCAAGCAGCCCCTGCACCCCGTGCTCACCTGCCAGTAAACCCTCACATATCCTCTTTGGAGGAGAAACCTTGTATTTCTGCAGGAGACAAGCATGTGGTTATTTTATGGATTTACTTTGCTTCATCCAGCAAGTGAGTCCTAATCATGTCAGAGCTCATTACACAGAAAGGTTTCTGGCATGGAGTTTCTCTCTTCTGTCCTGAAAAGGGACATGTAAGGGAACTAGTGGAACTGTGAAAAGTAAATGGTCTTGTTTTAGGGAGAAAAAAGGAAAGCAGTAAATGAAATTTGGGACTGCAAGGGAGAGTAGGAAACTGAGAAGAAAACAGAGGCAAGGGAAGTTGGTACAGGGCCATCCAAGACAGAAGGTAATGAAAAGAAATAAGGGTTGGTGTGGGAAACTAACAGGCTACTGAACAAAGGCTGTTGGGCAAGGAAGTGGAGGAGAAGGGTAGGCAGTGAGGCAGAGAAGCAAAGAGCAAACTCTGGGAAAAGAAGAACACTGTAAAAAATTACTATGAGGAGGGAGTGAAATAACAGTAAAAAATGAATAGCATTAAGAACTCGGAGATGAATTTGAAAACACCATAATAAATCTGACTTTAATTTTAGTATTTAACATACAAGTAATTGTGTAAACACCTCATGGGAGGACATGAAGGAGGCTGAGACACTGTCTTCCCAATGGTGTTCAGTGATATCAGAAGAGGCATGGGCATACTCTGAAACAGGCTGTCCAAAGAGGTTGTGGAGTCTCCACCCTTGGAGATATTCAAAACCCACCTGGAAACAGGCCTGGCAACAGGCTGCAGCTGATCCTACTTGGAGCAGGGGGTTGTTTTACATGATATCTAAAGGTTGCTTCCTACAACATCATGGCTGTAATTGTGTGAGCATTTTCAAGGGGTTATGAGGATAGAATTATATTTTTCCTTCCAAGTGTTGGGTTTTATTTTGCAATGATTTCAGGCTTTCTTCTAATAATTTGTAAGGGCCTGGAAGGATACTTCACTACCTAGACATGTAATTTGGTTTGAATTGTTGGGATTGAGGTTTTCCTCCTATTCAGAAGTAATGGGAAAAGCCACAGCTAGATAAAAAATGTATGCAGTTGCTTTCTGTTACAATAAAACCCACAAATGTGCTTGAAGTTAAACAAATTTCCACCCCCTGTGAAACAATACAGTTGTGGCTTTTTCTTTTTTATTTTTTTTTAACTGCACATCTTCAGTTTGCTTTTAGCACACCAAAGAAATGTTGTGGTCATGGTGTGATAGTGTGTAGATATTTTATAGGCAGCTTTGAACTTGACAACTTTTTATGGAGACACACAGTTGCATAAAATTGTAATTCATTTGATCCCTCTGCCACTCTATGCTTTGATTTCAGGAAGATGGAAGTAAATAGGAAGTAATCCTTGTGATTTATAAGGGAAATATACAAATGTATGGGCACATAGAACCATTTTTGGAAACACGTTTCATCTGTGTAGGTAGCAAATAACACTGATTGTGGTGATAAATTTCTTCCACGAATTTCAAGCTGTCTCCATTAAATTATGTTTCTTATCCAAGATATCAGCAGTATTAATTGTCAAGATGCTTGTTTTAGAGAGTTACTGAATTTAAATACCTCTTTGTTTTATTAATGACATTCCTTTCTACAATATCTGAGAACCTACACAAATTTTTCCATTAAAATACTTTTTAGGTGGAAGTTTCTATGTTATAGAATACTTCAACTTTATTTTAATTACTCTCATGGCCAAGCAGAAAGTTATTGCGATGCAATTACAGATAAAACAAACCTAAAAATAGAATCCATTTTTTACTATCCTCTACTGTGACTCTCAGTTGTTATACATAGAAAACATAAATATTAAAAAATTAATGGAAGCTTTCTGAGACAAATTGTTATAAACAATAGCAAAAGAGTTTAATGAGGGAGAAAACCATAAATAACAAAGTAGACTGTGCAAATTTGAATAAATTTGTTGGGTCAGAGTTTGATCTTCTGACAAGATACTCCAGCTCATTGTAGATCAGATACTGTTCACTGTTGTCACTGCTTTATAACGCATCATAACCCATTGTTTTTCTGCAAATTCTCTTAACTTTGTTAAATATCTCAGAAATTCATCTCACATTTAATCTATGTGGACTTCTCATTACCTTGAGGGAGCTAGCATACCTCTTAGGTTCAGAGAAATTCCTGAAAGCACAATGCTGGGGGTGTTATGATCCAAAACAAAGTTTGCTGTGTCTGTTTCTTACTTCAGTGATAGTTTGAAATGTATCACTGTGTGTATGTAAGTTCAGGGAGCTGAATGAGACTCATGAAGCATCATTGGCTCAAGCCCAGGTGCAGCAAAGCTCAGTATTTCAGTGGGAAGTGTTTCCATGTTTGAAAGTTAACCCTGGGCTTGAGTTGCTGGGATAGGGCTTTTAAGGATACGCTGGTTACATAAAGAATGACTTACATTAACATTAATATGTTAGTAGCTGACAGAGCAAGTTATTGTCAACGATTTTGTGTATATTTTTTTTAAAACTATGGAGCTAGAGATCAATTTTAGATATTATAAATGCCCCTGGAAAACTGAAACAGAAACTTTTATTAAGTAACAAGGAGGCTGGAAGTGCAAAAACCTGAGATATGGTATTATGATCACAAACCTTATTCTCAAGGCTATATTAACTTCATAATTTAGACCTGTTTGCTTTTTTATTTGTCTGATTAGTTTTTCATTAGGAAAACTAGATAGGTGGATTTTTAGAAGATTAATTTTGGAATATATTACAAAAAGGCTCATTGAATAATTGACATTTCAATTTCATGAAGCATAAGTTTATAAAATACTGTTTGCTTATTTCCAGAAACCAAGATTCTGGATTGTGCATTACTTTTTATTGAGCTTAGAGTTAGTCAGAGGTTGGATTAGAATCAGACTGGGGAAATAAAACCACACACAGAAGTTTCAGGCTTTTCCTTAATGTATACCCATTTTAAATATTATTCACTTTTCACCGTACAGCTGCCCAGGCCAATGGCACTATATGTAAATTTAAAGCATTCAGTTGAATACCTTGCTGAATCAGGGCCATTTTCAGGGCACACATTACTGTGAAATGGCTTTATTTCACATTACTCACAGGATAGTTCTAATAGCAATAATTCTTCACAGATGGACTATTTTTCTTCCACTCAAGTAACTTATAAGATAGAGGAAACATGAGCTGATAAAGTTCCTCCAATTTCTTGGTGGTAAGTAATATTACTTGGACTCTTTAGGAATTTCAATATGAGAGAGGGGGGCAGATTACAACAAAGTTTCTAGTTAGGTAAACAAAAATCCAAAATGGGATAGACTTTTGCAGATTATCCACTCACCCAATGATTTACCATCTGCAAAATAAGATCCTTTTTTTAAAGATAAGTAAGTATTATGTAAACTCTTAGTGTTCAGTACCCAAAGTATATTTTCTATAGTCAGGTGATCACAATTATTGAATAACTACTTATAATTAGTTGATTTGTAGTATAAAGCTGAAAATCAGCTTTATAAAATTTGGTTTTAGATTTAAAAATTTCCCAAGTACCAGAGAGGACATTAGCTATAAAGTTGGAGGTAGAAATTGGAAGTTTTCACAGTTCTTACAATCCTGTCCATTGCTCTATAGCAGAACCAGAAAGATCTGGAAATATTCCACTTGGGATTCTCACTTTAGTCATCTCACATTCTCATCTAGTATGGTAATGTGTGACATAAATGTTTTCAGACACAGTTTGTTACTGTCATGCTTCCCTCCAGCATGCAAACAAAGCCAAAATTATCTCTTGAAACCCTTGAAATACTTTATTGTGAAATTTATAATTATAGTCTCTAGTTAACTCTCTTGTAGGAGATTCTTTGTGGAAATTACTTAATTGTGCTTTTTTAAAAAATAAATAATTTGAATTTATGTTTCTCTTGAAGTAAATATAACTATTTAAGTTACAGAATAAAGCTATCCCAAAACCCAATGGGAATGTAAAGCTATCCCATTTCATTCCATTATATTGCCTTATTTTCTTTAAAAGCTTGTTTTCATGGTAGTTAGGCAGTAGTGATCTTGAATAATTTTTTCTCTTCTGTTAATTGCAGTATTTGAAAATGAAAAAAAAAAAAGAATTAACTTTTTATTTTTCTTCTTTTTATTTTTTTGAGCTTTCACTGTTTTTCTAATCCAAGTCACACTCAAATATAGAAACATAGTGCTGTGTTCTTGCCTGCTGCTCAGCCAACAGAGGATGACTGGGTGCAGCATCTGCTCTCTCTTTTCTGAAGAGAAGCATGGCTTGCTCATTCAGATCTGCAGACCAAACACCCAGACACTTTCAATGCCAAAACCCAGATCCAGCAGCTCTTCATAGGCTCCAGTCCCCATCTGACCTCGAACAGTAAAATGCCTGAGTACTGAAGCAAGAAGTAGTTGATATGTTGAGAACAGGGTTTCAAACACGAATTTTTGTGGCTATCATGGCTGAAGGGTTTTGGCTATATGCATATGAGAAGCAGAGAGTTATTTGGGGAAACGAGAATTTCATTTGTGTGATAAACTGAATTTTTGGCATTTATTTCCCACAGTGCTAACTTAAGCATTCCCTCTCTGTTACTTAGTCCATGCCCTTTTCTGGCTTAGTATCAAACATTGTTAAAGGCTGTTCATTTTCAAAAGAGCCTTTGAAGTGGCTATCTTCTAAGGAGCAGGCGAGGATATTTTTCTGTAACCTTTAAGAAGTAAATAGAGGGCTGTGATGATCACAGAGGGAAAAACATGGATGCAGATTGACAGAAAGTAGTGTTTAACTTATAAGAATTTTTATTTGTTTATGATAATCCTACCTTGACAAAACAAATACTAGGGATAATAGCAAAGTTTTTAGGTATTGTAAAAAACAAGCCTTCCTGTAAAATTTGTGATTGAGAGCTTTGAAATGGCAGAGGGAAAGGCTGTTTTGAATGTAACTTTGCTATCAGATTTACTGCATGCAGATAAAAATGGTACAAATAAAAACATCTCTCCTCTTGTTTACTTTAATAGAAATATCTCTAAGAAGTAACTGTAGATCATAATGTTGACTTTACAGCAAAGGAGACATTACATTCTAATGAAAAGGCTGTCATGAATCACTCATAATTTGCTCAATAAGAATTTACACATGGCTGCACTTTATTGTATTGAACAGAATGTAATCAGGCTTGATGACCTTTAAGTCCTCTTTTAGGTTAGGTATCTAAAAATGTGATCTGCACTCAGCAAGGTCTCAGAATTGCTTTTTTTACAAGGCTTTGAAATACAAAGCTCTGCAGAGACACAATTCATATCCAGTTGGTGGACTGGCAGTACATTTTAACATTTATTCTGAGCTTTGTGCATAACTCTGATTTTCATTTTGTTCATGTCAAATCATAATGTCTTGTACTAGTGATTAAGGACTGAAGCTTGGAGCCAAAAATTACAGAGATAAAAAAAACCACAGAATGTTTCTCTAAAGAAAATATTTTAATATTAAAAATAATAAAAAAGTATATCAATCGTAGATGAGCTGTTAAGTATGATACTTAAGCAATAGTCCAGATTCATTTCTAGAAGAATGTACTTTAGGATAAGGTATGTTCTGCTGTTAACGATGGCAAGCTGTTTTGAAAGTGCAAAGTGACACTCCTATCTTTGTTGTCAAAGATCCTGGTACTTTTTATTACAGACTAAAAAAGAGTAAAATTAAACTCGTGTCCTTCTTTTGTGTAGAGCATAATCTTAAGCCTTTGGTATTGTTAGAATCACTGCCAGCTTTGCTAAAAGCAAAAGATAAAAAGTACAAATCTCCAAATTTAATTTTTCTCATGAGAAGTTTTTTCCCTGGGATACCTAAAGCGTCCTTTTATGAAGGCCCTTTATTTCTTTGTTACCTATTTGAGATAAAGTCTAATGAGGCTGGACTCAGCTTTCCTCTTCTCCTCTGAAAGCCTAAATCCTTCTCTGCCTTGCCACAGCAATACATTCTGACTTGGCTGAGCAGCTGGGCTGCTGTGACAGCGGGTGGCTGAGCTAGTGTGACCTCTTCCAGGAATTAAATACATACACCTGCTCCAATAAAGAGGGATTCTCATGTCATTACAGAGGTGTAATTAAGGATCAAGAAAAACAGGATGTATACTCGTTTTGTACATAATACTTATTAAGACCAAAAATTCTCCGTGGCTCCCTACCCTCAGCTGTGAGGAGCCATGTAAGTCTAGGTAAAAGAGGAAAGCTCAGCTTTGCTCAAGACCATTACTGTTGTCCAAGATGTGCTAGGATCTGTTCGTTGCTTATTTCAGTGCTCATTAATGTGCATTTATAATGCACATTATCAATGAATTTAAGTGTGTTAGTAATCTAGAGATTGATTGATGATCATGCTATCCTGGTGCTTGATGTATTCATCAATTTGACTTATAGTATTCTGGCATGTAATCACATGCAAGAAAGCCCTAACATTATATCCCTTTTTAATTTTGTTCAAGCTATTGTCATTAATTAGAAGGCAAGAGTTTTATCATCTTAAATTTTTAAAAAAGCATCATCATATGAAAATGTTAGCCAGGTAGCAAAGTAAGAATGGAAACTATCCACAGGGAACCAAATTTCAGGGTTGTCTTTAAAATACATCTAACTGAAATGTTATAAAATAAATGTTCTTTCAGCCTTAACTAGATGCTCAATAATATAGTTGTAATGATTTGATCAGTCTAATTTCAGATCAATATTTCCAGCATTTTCATGAAGCAAAAAACTAGGAAGCAAACTTCTCTTTTAGCTGTCAATTTCACTTATCCTTGAGGCAGAAAAAGATCCTAATTACTGGTTATTTTTCAAATTGAACATTAGCTGACATGTAAGCATCTAATTCTGACCCACACAAACATACTTTTTATTCAGTTTTGAAAACATTCTGATTGGAAATTTCTTGCCTGCCTCTGCTTACTTCTGTCTTCAGATGCATATTGCTCACCTAATCTCTGTACTTAGCATTGTGGCCAAGGGGATTTGGGCAAGTCCAGACATATCAGACATTTTCCTCTATGTTGGTAATGTCACTCTTCATTCCAATTATTATGCCTTATTTAATAAGCCTCTATTACAATTCAAACAATTATTTCTTTATTTGCTGTTTGAACATGTGCTAAAGACATATCACTACTTTAATCCCCTTTCATTATGAATCAGATTTTCCCTGACTTCATATCTCCTGAAGAGGTGCAAATAATTAATATCAGCAGTTGTTTTAATGAAAAAAAGAACTCTTCAATAATTATTATATCAAAACCAGCAAAGCAAAACTAGTTCTCTTCCATCTGATTATCAGTAAGAAATAGATTTCCCTCACCTAAACTTAAACATTTATCACACAGGTACTCATGTTGGAGTTCACTCTATGTTGGGTTAAAAGGAATAGACAATTTCAGGACACAAATCATCTGACTTGTGCTAGACATTTACTTGAGAATAAGGTGATCCAACTCTGAAACTATGTATTTTTCTCCATTATAAAGAGAACATAGGCAATCTTGCTCACACATAAATGTCTATATTTAGTTAAATAAATGCCACTGAAGGTGTCTATGGACCAGGCTTTCAAAGATAGAATAGGAGTCAGAATGTCACTGGAGCTGTGATTTACTGGTGCATCACAATTTCCATAGTGAGTCTTTGCCATCATAGTTGCATAACCCCTCCAAAACTAAGTGGGGCAATGTCTAAAATTTTTGAGCCTGAACCTCTTGTCTCAATATAGACAATCAGTGTTAATGTAGAAAAAATATTGCCTCATTCATTGGTGTCACTTAAAAAGGATAAACAGGAAGTAGAAATATGCTTAACATGCTTAGTAGCTTCAGTATTGTGCATAAATACCAATAAAAAATGCTAGTTTGCATAAATATTATTGAAGTCAAATAAAGACAGTCTCAGCTGGGTGAATCCTTTATGTCGTTTACCTTGTTCAGAATTACAAATCTTGCTTCAGGTGAAACAAAATATGTAGAATGCTGATGGATTTTCAGGGTTTTCTTAGGATCTGTGTACTGTGAGTTATAATATACAGATTATTAAAAATGGGAGCTAGTTTTGTACCTTTATTATGGTAATTTATTATGTGTCACAAAGAAGATTATCAAGGCTTTCTGTCTTTTAGCATATGGTCACAGTCTTACAATTGGTAAACTGACTGAGCTGTGCGGGCTAGGATTTCTCCTCATTTTCACATTAAAACCTAATATGAGTTGGTTTTATTTGGTTTTAACCAAATCACCTGCCTTGCTGATACCAAGTAATTTCCCTTTTGCTGAGTAAACCTTCAGATCTAACTCCCTTGGGTTTGCACAGGCACGATGTCCTTTCCTACTTAAAGGTACTCAAATGAGCCATTAACAGTTTTGTCTTCCTTGGCTGCTTTAACTGTTAAACAGAAAGTGCTTCCTTTGTGGTTTTTTTTTTTTTTTTAATTCTGAGTAATTTTCATGTAACTACTTCTGCCAATTTAGGGGAGAGAGCACCATGAGAACAGCTGAGGATATAGTGCTGTCTGGACTTACTAACAGAAAAGAGTTTTTGTGTGCATCTTGCCATCAATAATGTTGGCATCCTCAGTATCTGATTAAAAATAAAGATGTGAGTAACCAATGTGTCTCTTGCCCTTGTTCCCTGTTCTCCACCAGCAAGGATGTCACCTAAGTGTAGCCACGAGCATTTACAGATTCCAGAGATTCTGACCCCAGCTCTTGATTGCCTCTTGTTCCCTGCATTAGCCTGAAGATGACTTCTTCTGCCTGGTCTGCAAGTGGATCCAGGTGCTGTCTGAGTCCTCAGGGCCGAGCCTTTGTCCTGTAGCTTTAGCACTCAGCAAGGGCTCCTTCCCCAAGAGCCCTGCCCAGTGCCCCCAGCTGGCTGCCACCCTCTGATCTGGGACTCAGCTGCATCTGCCATACACCTGTTAGTGATAATGCTGCTCACCTGCTCTGGGGCGTTCCTGGGCTTGTGTTCTGCCTCAGTCTTGAAGGGAAACTGCTGAAAGAAATATTGAGAGAGAGCTTTCTTAGTCTTGTGCGATGATGATGTTTGATGGTGGACATTTACTGTGTCCAAAGTCTTTTTAGGGTCTCTTTCTTATCCTGGAAAGAAAACAGCAATGCTGCTGGTAGGTGATTTTTTTTTTCCTTTGTCTTACCTATTTCTCTGCAGTGTTCTGGACAGATAGAACTTCATAAGCCTGGAATTGTAAAATCCAGAGACTTGAATGTTTCTGTTGTTTTTGTTTTTTGTTTTTTTTTTTTTTTCTACTGGAATCTTTTGAAATGTCCTAATAGAACATATTTCTTTCTAATTCTGGAAGTTGCTTCAGGAAGCAGTTCTGTTTATTATCCCTTCCTTATTTCCTTCTTCTTGTGCACCTCCAAAGTCCTCTTGGGAAAAAAAAAAAAAAAACAAAAAACAAAAACAAATAAAATGAGAGCATGAAATAAAAAATAAACAAAACTGATACCTTTGTTCTACAACAGCTATCTCTGAGTACCACCCAGGTTTGTGCTGCAGGTTTTATTCAGGTTTTGCTTTGCGCAGGAATGTCTCTAATAAAGAGACAGTATTTTAAGAAGATAATTACGTTTTTATTTTATTTATCCTAAAGGAATATTTGGGAATTGTGTCTTCAGTTCATTAAAATAAATGTGTCCTCATAAGTAGAAACTAAATATGTCATGTCTTGAAATGCTCCCTTTCAGCTTACATCGGCTTTTTTTTGGGTAAAACTACTTAACACAAGATGTACTGCAGGATTACCTGACTTGAGGGAGTTTAAATCCAACTTACATCAAAGATGTATCTCTTCTTCTTGATGTTTCTCTATTTATTTATATTTCCATGTCTGTGTGTGTGTTTAAACAAAAATAGCAACACTCAGGTATAGAGTACAAATATTCAGTAGCTGATTAGTGCAGTATTTAAAGAGAAAGTTCAGCCAGTAAATATCTGTGATGTTCTCAGCAGGAACCAGAGGACTGGAATCGCTGATAGGAGTCAAGAGAAAAAGTGCAGTTAATAATTTGTAGATATTTACACCTTTGCTGGTTTCTTTCACGGTACAAAGGCATTAGTGAAAGTGACAGAAGCGAGTTATGAGCCATTTACTTGGGCTATCTGCAGGGATTTAATCTCACTTGGGTCATGGAGTTGAATTCTCTGGGAATTGGTGTTACTGTGATAGGCTGTATCTGAAGGCCTGGAGTGCAGAGATAAGACTTTAAGTCCAGCTGGAATTAGAAGCAATAGAATTAACTGGATTGTAGTGCTGTAAACCTTTTGGTTCAGATCCTGAAATGCCTCTGGATGGTAGTTCAAATCTCTTCCAGATGGTGGTTTGGCTCTGGGACCTGTACGCAAGGCAAACGCTCGCAATGTCAAGGACTTTTTTTTAGTGGAATCAGCCTAATGTAGCTCAGCATCCTTGTTGTTGTTGCTGTTCAGGCCTACAGTTTCCTTAATACAGTGGGGAGGATGGTTTACTGTTTCAAAAGGCTAATTTTCTACTTCACTGACACTCACATGCATGTTTGTGGGTATTTTTTTAAAGGAAAGCTAGGAAAGTGTTGGAAAGGTCATTGCTTTTATGACAAATGAGACAAGGCTGAATATAGCTGACATATGCATATCAATATGAGATAATAGAGATTGCTATAATGGAAAACATAAAACATCTATAAATGAGTTATTAAGGCCTGGGGATTTTGTTGTATTTTTTTCTTTTTGTTGTTGCTGCTGTTGTTTCCCCTCCCACCTTGAGAAGGTGTTCAAAGGATATGCTTTAAAATGGTGGATGCATGTACTCTTACCAACACGTGCATATTTTTTGTAATGCAGTGTATTTTCTGTGATCATGCTGCATAATTAGACAAAAGTGACAATGCGTGAGTTGATAAATTCTGTTCTTACATTAAAGATGAGAAGTTAATTGCAAACCATGATTGTAAAAGAGGAGATTGTTGTTTCTTCTGAGCTTAAAAGGAAGCAGTTTCCCCTAGTGTAATAGGAAATACAATCTCTAAGTCTGCTGAAGAGAACTAAAATTAAAAATTAAAGTACCAGACAATACTGATTGAGGAATTTTTTTTAAGATCTGCCTAGAGAACAAATCCTTCTTCTAATTTCATTGGAAAATAAAATTTTATAACAAGAGCCAGTAGGACTACTTCAAAGTTTCATTGCTGTAATAACTTTCATTTTAAAATCAATGCTCTTATTAATAATTTTTTTAGTTTAATGCTAAATTATAAGTTATGCTAAATTTAAAAGTAAAGATTTCTCAATAACTCCAAGGCAATATGAGGAAGATTAGTATATTATGGATTTAGAAAATGGTGGGCCAAGAGAGAAAGTCTCATTCCTACAGCACCCAGTAGGCAAGTGAGAACTCTGAATAGAAACCTCTTTATTCAAATCCCAACTATTCCTGTTAGATATTGGACTACAAACACTTTCTCCAATACAATTATTTGATTACTACAAACTTGCAGTCTTCTCTTTCCTGTTTGTCATAGAATTTTTTTCTCAGCTCTTGCAACCCTTTACCTCAAAGGAGTTATACCCGATGGGAATTTGTCCAGTGCATTGCATGGATATTTGCACAGTGTAATTAAATGCCTGTGAATAGACAGCATGCATGTGTCCAGCTATAGTCCCTGTGGTGGGAGCACCAATGCTCTAGAGAATAAAGTTTACTTAGAAAAAATGGTTTTGCCTAAGGAAGCTTGAAAGAATTTAGCAGGAAAGAGCTCAGAAACTGGAAAGCATGAGTGTGTGTTTTTATTTTGCTTAAAATTTTAAGATGTGAATTGTTTTGGATTTGTTTGTTTTGGGGTTTTTTTCAGATCTAAGTGTATTGTCTAAATACACATTAATGTCAAAACATTTTTATTTATTTTTATCACTAAAAATTGTAGAAATTTTATGAGGGAAAACTTGTGCTCTTCCATTGATAATTTGGAAATTGTTCAAATGGAATTGATGGAAGAATATTGGTATGAATTAAAAGGAGGGTAGCATAACACTGACATGTAAAATATCACTCTTATTAATGTATATTAGATTTTTTATGTTTATTATATACTATTTTCCTGATTTTTTATATTACTCTTACTGGCATGCCTCATCCAGGAAGGTATGAAAAGAGACATTAGATCCTTTTTTAACTTGCTGCTCCCCTTATTCCTCCCTCCCAAAAGACTCAAACTTTGAGTGGCATCCTTTTTGGTAGCTTTTGTTATAAATTCTAGGTATAGACAAGTAAAAAACCCCCTAACTTAAGTGATGAAGGTAAAAAAGTTGATGATGAATTGCTTTATTTCCCTCTTATCCAAAACAGATTCAATGCATTTGACCCTTTTGGTTTTCATCAGAGTTGTTCACTCTGTAGTATCTGGTATCAATTGTTGCAACAAGGAGATAATCCCCTAAGATTTCTTGTGTACAGACTGCACTCTACAAAGGTGATGTGTTTACATATGCTTTATCTTTGTGAAGAAAAGGCACTGCCTTAGATTATAATTTTCTTGTTTACAGAGTTGCTATTCTGGGCTATTAGTAGCTCTGGAGATGTAATATCTGTTCAGACCAGACCAAAACTTGAAATAAAGATGAACAGCTTGTGCCTCATATAGAGACTGAGTCTCAGAGAAATATGTGAGACCTGGAATAGAGGAACAGAGCTATAAAGAGCTGTTGTGCTAG
The DNA here is from genome assembly GCF_028018845.1 of Melospiza georgiana. Classification (NCBI taxonomy): domain Eukaryota; kingdom Metazoa; phylum Chordata; class Aves; order Passeriformes; family Passerellidae; genus Melospiza; species Melospiza georgiana. The sequence continues at coordinate 50,481,026 of NC_080432.1, read as the reverse complement.
TGTGTGTGTATTTGAGGAAGTTCTGCCTGGTTTACTAATATGTATTGTACTCCACATCTATGTTCTGATTAAAGTGCCAGTTCTAGATCCTTTTCATTATCATAACGGAATTTGTTATAGCTAAGCCTGATGATGACAAATAAATAAAAAGTACTGATTAGACCACTGCCATAGGCACTGAACTGTGAATTAATCATAATTTTAATTCCAGTTAATCAATTTTATCTGTTGTCACGGTTTACACTGAGCCATAAGCAAGGAAAACAGTCACAGTGATGGTTAAAATGTTATTACAAAATGCCAAACATTTAAATAATGTATCTGTTTTCTTTGCATGTGACAAAAGAGATACTGAATGAGATTGCAATAAAAAGAAGCTCTGTCTTCAGAATAAAATGTATTAAAGTCTGTGGAAATGCAAATAAGTCTGAAATGACTGTCATTCCAGTGTAGAAGTACCCTGATTTTATGTCTGAGGGCCTACTCTTTTCTGAAATGATTAGCATACTTGGTTTTAACAGGTGGTCTTAGCCTGAAATGGATTCAGTAATTTGAATGCAAGTCATAACCTTTGTAAATTAAGTACAGATATCCTCTCTACAAAACTAAAATCTTGTACTCAGGCTGTTCAGAATTCAGTGGAAATCTGAACTTCACTGTGAAATTAAATGATGTCTTATGTAGATTCTAGCTGATCTGTCCTGAATTATGCATTTCAAAATATCCTGATAGCAGTCACCTTTTAAAGCAACTTATTTCTATACTTTCTAATGCTTCTGAAGTGGATTCCAATGTAGCATCTGTTCTGACATTCTCTGTGTTCCAGAGAGGTAATAATAATTTTGTAGCAGAGTGTGTCTGACTCTTTTGTGTGGAAGGAAATCAAAAGCTAAACCTAGAAAAGCCCAGCTGAGCCTAGAACAGGGTGGATGTGGGGTGGAGTTATCCCAGTGATGTCCTACTGTATTGCCCTTTAAGCCTTGTGTGTGTCTCTTCAGAACACTGGAGCACAGGAGAAGTCAATGCTTATGCCTCAAATTCCTCTTAGTTAAGAAAATCAGCTCCTAGAATTATATAAATTATTCAGAGCAGGTATAAAGAAATGAGGCATTTCTCCAGCTTAATATCCTTCAAAGGCTTATTGGGCAAGGCATCTGCAGAGATCACCTTGTATGCACAAACTAGACAAAGTTCTTACAAAATTCAGGTGTTGAGACACCCTTTACTGTTATGCAGGGCCCTCAAGAGCTTCTGTTAGAAAATGGGAGAGTTCATTTCAAATGTACTTTAGCCTGAGTTCATTGACCTTTTCGCTGATTTTTGTGAAAAAAATAAAGATGGGCTTAATTTATTTTCTGGTTGTGCCAATATGTAGAAAATAAGTCAGGAATAATTCAAGCTAATTCAAGATTCATGCACGACGAGAGAGATAAAATGGAAAAATGACTGAGGTGTTTTTAAAACATTGCTTTAGGAGAAGAAAAAATTGGGAAATTTAATACTGGATTATAGGAATGTATCTCTGTGTTAATAAGACAGGTTATGCCACAAAAATGGTGTGAGTGCTGGAACACCTCTTCTTGAAAGACAGGCTGAGAGTTGAGGTTTTTCAGCCTGAAGATGAGAGAGCTCCAGGGCGGCAGGGTTGTGGCCTTTCAGTCCTAAAGAGGGCTTAGAAGTAGGATGAGGACAGACTTTCTAGTAGGACCTGTTGTGACTGGGAAAGGGTAATGGTGTTACCTGGAAGAGATGGCACATTTAGATTGGAAATAAGAAAGATGTTTTCCACAATGTGGGAGTGAGACACTGGAACAGCCTGCCAGAGAGGTGGTGGATGCCCCATCCCTGGAAACATTCAAGTTCAGATTGGATGGGGCTCTGAGCAACCTGAACTAGTTGATGTTGTCGCTGTTTATTGCAGGGAGGTTGGAGTAGATGGGCTTAAAAGGGCCCTTGCAACCTAAACAATGCCGTGATTCAGTGAGGGGTTTGGATCAACTCCTTCCACTATGTGCAGTACCTCAATGGCAAAGGCAGGATCCTGAACTGCCTGGTACCATCTTAATTCTTTACATCTAGTTATGTTCTCGTGTAAAATACTTAAAGAATCATCTGTTCTTTTATGTGTGGTAGCAGGATCATGTTTTAGGGGAAAAAAAACAAACTCTAAAACCACCATGCATGCAACATAACCTTAAGTGCTTCTCAAATGAATCTGAACAATGCACGTGATACAGGATTGACAATTTCTTAATAACTAAAATAAAGATATTTTTGTTTGTGAATACGTTGATGTGTATGTAAAGTTTACAGTAATTGTAGAATTTGGAAAAAAAAATCAAAGACAATATTTTTGTTTAGTTCTCCTTTTTAGAAAAATAAGAGCATTTGATATCCTATAACCTTTCCTTTTGGAAGATTGAAATATTCTAGCTGAAATGGATGTGGTTTTGTCTTTCAGGGTTTCTGATTATGTGTAAAATCAAAAATGGATGATATAGCAATCTATTTTCCTCAGATACTGTAGTGTGTAATCTTGATTTTACAGTTTTATATAACTGCAGTAAGTGAAAACAATATTTGAACACCTTATGAAGCAAGTTTCTTCCTAGAGGCCCTTTAGCTTTAGTGATTAGTTGAGAAATTTATTCTTGGTAAAAATGTAGAATGGATTCTGGGGTGAGGGTGGGGAGCTGTTTTGTTTGTTTGGCATTTTGGGCTTTTTTTGGTTTTGTGGTTGATCAGTTGGGTTTTTTTAAGATATATGTAGTATCCTTGGGGTGGATGTGTGTCTTGCCACAGGAATGGGAGAGAGATCCTTTGGACAAAGTAAAAAGAGCAGAAATAAGGAAGCAGTAGCTGACAGCTCAGACAAGGAAAGGGAATGGCAGGAACATATAGCTATAGGCAGTATCCATTCCATGTGGATTTGCCATGGCCAGGTAGCTGAATGGATGGTTGTCTCTGGACATGTTGTCTAATGGTGCCTTGCAGCTGTGAATCGATGGGCTGAGGGCTTCTCTGAATATTGCCTACAGTGGAAATGCTCTAGCTTTGTCTCTCTGCCAAAAGAATTTTACCTTTTTCATCCTAGTTAAAAAATATATTTAAAATGTAATGATCTGACATGCAATTATTACATCTGCATTAAATTATTACTGTGGAATATTCATGAGTCTTAGATTTTTATTTTACGTCTTTGGTTTATTGCCTTTGTTTAACTTCAACTCATGTTAGTTTAATTACACGGTGTGTAGTTGGCATTATTAGCAATATGTTTACTGCAGATCTTGACTTATATATTGGCTTAGCTTAGATTTTTTACTTTTGTGTACTACTTCATTTAGTCCATATGTTTCCCATGCATATGTAGCTTGTGAAGTATCCCAATTGCAGGACTGGCATAATCTTTTCTGCCTAAAATGTATGGAGTTACTTAAATGTTTCAGTAGCTCAAAGCTGTTAGATTAAATAGTTTCCTATTTGACATGTGATTATAATTGTTGTCCAGAATCAGCTGCATGGTTTCATACTGAATTTAAAATATTTTTACTGAATGTTAATGCTACCACCCATTTCTGGAGAGCTGCAAGACATGAGGGTTTCCTGCCTGATCCTGAAAGTGTTTCACCTCTGAGAGGCTGACACTCCTCTGCAGCTCCTCTGGAGCTCTCTGACTTGTAGGTAATTGATAATCTATCCTTATGCTAATCCCTTCTCTTTCAAAATTGTGCCAAGTCTGTCAGCACCCCAAGGGCTCTGATCAGGCCCCAGCATCCTCCTGTCACCCTGCATGGAGCACCCACTGGTGCTGGGCTGCTCTTCTCTGCCCAGACTGTCCGGCAGGACAAAATCCATCTGCTGCAGGAAGCTGCCACTTCAGGAAAAGCTGAGGCACACAGTAAGTTTAATCCAAGTTCTGTCAGCTTTTACAGCTTGTAACTCTGACTTAGAAGGGGAAAGCATGAGAACAGGAGTATTTTAGGTAGACAAACAAAACAGCCTTTGCACTTTCTGATCCCAGCCAAAAGTCCTCAAAATGTACTATTTTTTTGTGTGTTGACAGTTGTGGCTCAAATAACTGTAAGCACATCCCAGCTGGAGAAGAAACAGGGATAAGTCTTAGAAATTTTGATTTCCCCTGTCCATTAGCTCTGCCTGCTCCCCTGTGGAAGAATCCCGGAAAAGTCACCACAGCAGAAACAACAACTGAAGCCAGTGGGCTTTAGCCTCTTCCTGGTTACACTGACCTCAGTGAGATCTGCTGGTGTTAACACTTGGATTGTAACTGTGGAATTTTGTTTATTTTTTTAATGTTACTTCAATGGACACGGCAAGTACATGGCATGTTTAGAGAATACAGTGTTTTCTCTGGTTCTCTTTTCTTCTTTCAGCCTTGAAAAAGTATTTAATGCCATCTAGATAGAAAGCGTTTATAGATTATAAATCATTAGTCTGACAGATTATTTGAATGAAGTTTGGTTGTTTGGTTTAGGAGGTTTTACACCCACTCTTTCTTACGGCTCTATTTCTCTCATTCACAACTAAAGTTTAGAGCAGCAGCAGGACTTTGTTGTTCAATTTTTCAGCTGCTGTTGTATTTGTGCTATCTTTATTCTCTTTTTTTTCCCTTTTTGCTGGGAAGGACTAATCAAAGGCACACTTTGAATAATTTTATTTTGCTTATATAAGAAAGTGTTTGTGCTGGCAACACAATGCATGCTATAAAATATTGTCAATGAAGAGATGAATCTGCAGCCCTTTATCTCGGGTGTATTTTATGAACCTTCATTATTTCTTTGAGGTCCAGCAGGATGACTCTTGTAAATCATTGTACTATAGATACTATGAAAGAAAAGACCAGAACTTATTAAAAGCACCTCATTCATGTATTTTCTTTTCTTCTTTTTTTTTTTTTTTAATTTTTAACAGAAAGAAGAAACCTGTGTTAAGAAAGAAACCTGTTTTAAGAAAGAAAAAGCAATGATCAATAAAACAACATGATTATTTTTACTATACTTACCTGCATTTTTAGTTACAGATGTGATCCTCTCATGTTTCATTTGAAATAACTAGCATGAAGGAGATGTTCATAATTACATGCCTGTGAGCAGTTCAGCTAATTGTCTGCTACTTAATTTTGGAAGAGTTATAACTATTGACATTGAACTGTCAATTTAATAATTAAGCTGGTCACTCTTAAAGGAAAATTTCATCTCCAAGATCCTACTATAAATCAAACCAGTAGGTTCAGTCCCCACAATGACTTAAAGCGTGTGATTGACTTCTCTTCAGTAGCGTTTCTCATATAAAAAAAGCTATCCATGTGCTTTATTGATTTGGTCTAATAACCAAAGTCAATAATAATAATAACATTCCTTCTGATGGATTCTTTAATATGCTTTTTAGGCTGAGCAGTTAACTCCAGTCCTCCCAGTCCTATATCACAAACCTCTTTAAAACCAATCCCAAGACTCATTTAATAGTATTTTTCTATACTTTGCTCCCTGCTGTATGAGAGATTCCTTGTCAAAGTCAGTCCACAGTAAATTGGTTAGCTGTACCTGCAATAACGTGTCCCCATGTGTTAGTCAGTTTGTATCAGTCTTGTCAGAAATATTAAAAAAATACATAACTTTGGAGCAAAAATTTATCTCTCCTTGCTGGTAATGGTCTTTGTAGATCTGCATAAATTGTAGGTAAACTTTCATTACCTCTGCCTTTGTGTTAAGCAGATGATTTTGGTCCTCAAAGTTGCCAATCTGACAGTTTTTCCATTCAATAGATTATCTACCATGACAAATTTTCAAGTGTTTTAAGCAGAACATCTGTAAAAGGCCATCAAGAGTTTCCTGACTAGTTCAATAGTAACCTCATTTATAAACTATTTTTATCTTCTCTTTCTCACGAGGGACGCTGGTAGGCTGGGCTTGGGGAATTTGTAGAAATGCATTTTGTGCAACATTGGATGCTGTGGTTCATAGTTTTACTTAGCAAAAAATAATATCTGTATAATATTTAAGCATTTAGTAGAAATCATAGAGTAAGTTTGGTTGGAAGGGACCTTAAAGATCACTTGACCCTCTGCCATGGGCTAGGACACCTTGCACTGAACCAGTGCCCCTCAGTACCCCTTCCAACCTGGCCCTGAACATTTTCAGAGAAGGGGCATCCACAATCTCTATAGACAACCTGTTCCAGTGCCTCACTACCCTTCTAGTAGGGAATTATTTTCTCATACTGAATCTAAACCTACCATCTTTTAGCTTGAAGCCACTCCCCCTTGTCCTGTCACTACATGCTCTTGTAAAAAGTCCCCATCCCTCTTTCCTGTAAGTTCCCTTAAGGTGGTGAAAGGCTGTATTTAAATCACCCACAAGTCTTCTCTTCTCCAGGCTGGAAAAACTCTAATTCTTTAAATCTTTTCTCATAGCAGAAATGCATGCTTACCATTAGGATATATCTTGGTTCCTGCTGTGTCTGGAAAGCAGAGTTGCCCACCTGTACTGGCATTGGAAGCAGTGAATTGTGTTAGCTTGGTGTGTGTACTGCTGATAGAGGGGCAAAAAGGAAATAAATTTTATTTAGTAAGCCTTGTATTTTGGGAGGTTTTTTCTGTCTTACTGCCTCAAGATCCTGCAATCATGCTGAGGTTCCCTATACAATGTCTAGCTCTTCAGATACTCTCACACAGACAAGTCAGTAGCCATAATTTTGCAGAGGAGCCTGAATGTTTGCATGATTTGCATCAGATTTAACACTTTTCCTGTGTTTCGAATGCTGATTTTTAAAGTCTCTGAAGGCCTGAAATTATTTCTTACATGGCTTTAAAAATGCTTCTGCATTAATAGTTTTTTCTTGGTTGAGTCATTTGCTCAACATTTTAATGATTTATGTTTCTTATGTAGATAGTAGCAGGTACAAATATGTGTTTTAATGATATTCTGCTGCATATTGTTCACCAGAGGGGAATGTAAAGTGGTGAAAATACAAAGTACTGAATACATGGATAGTTTCCAGCCTTTTAAGTGATTCAGAGTGTTTGATGAATCACTGGTTTCTATTGCTGACCTCTGCTTCTGACCTTTCCCTGACTTCACAGGTCAACAGTTCCGTCAGCAACCACGTTTTGAATAATTTGTCATCCAAGATCTCTAGATGGTATTTCTGGTTTGGGGGATTTTTTTTAAGTTTTTTTTTTTAATTTTTTGAGATGTTTCTGATGAAAATTTAGTTTTGGTTCTATAATACAAAACTGGATCTTGGCTACAGGATAGAGAGGAGTAGAGTGTACTGTACTGCCCTCTGTACTGGGCATCAGTGCAATATACTACTGGAATGTACACAGACTTCCAGTATTTCCCTCATACATTGAAAAAACATCTCAGTCCTCCCTGTTCTTCATATGCTGCAAAGGAGTTTCAGTTCAAGCTTAATATATCATTCACCAACTTTTTTTCCTGTCTTCCCCCTCAAAAAGGAAAGGAACAGTTGCCATATGCTAAAGGCAGAGAAATTTCCATACCTGCTTATTTGGGAAGTACTCAAGTACATTTGATATGACTTTTTCTATTTAGTGGTGTTCTTTCTATTTCTTTCTTTATTCTGTCATTTTCCCCACTTATAGACCGGAAAAGCCTTCTCTGATGTGTTTATTTTAATGCAGAGCTTTCTCTGGGAGCCATTTGGCTGGGTACAAGAGGGGCAGTTGCTTTAATCTCGCAATCAGGCGGCTTTGTTCCTCTCACAGTATGTTCCTGATTAATGCGAACTAATAATTACAAACACTAGAGCCTGCAGTGTTATAACACCACAAGTGATTGGCTGGCCTGCAGGTTGACAAGCTTTTCTTAGACTCAAGAAAGAAGGGTACAAAAATTGCATTTCAAAGTGTTTATCTTGCCAGAATTCCTAATTGTGTTTTGACGCAATTATAGCAATGACATTTAGTAGTACTGTCGCTACAGAAACATTAACATTTTGAATGCACTGTGTTTTTCAAGGACAAATGTCTTTTATTCTATTTTTGTTTTGAAGGTGGAAAACTAAAATTTTCAAGCACACTAAATCTTTTGAAACTGTGTTAGATTAGCATTAATAATAAAATATGGCCATGAAGAATGCCAAGAACAGATGTGGAAAAGGAGATTTTTTTCTTCTTACTAATTTGGAAAATGAGGTGTAGAATAGGGGCTCTCTGGTTGATTGGGGTTTATTGTTTTATTACTTTTTTTCTCTCCACTCATCAATGCTAAACTGGCTGAAACCCATTATATTCTGTCAGTCTGTAATTCCAGCTGAATCAATGCTGTCTTGTGCCTTAAGAACTTGATCTAAGTTTTGCTAAAAACAGAAAGAAAAGAAACCACTGTTGACTTAAAGCTGGGTCTGGATAATGTTACCAAAAGAGTTAAATGCACCTGACTTTTTTACAGGTTTTATGTCCATCATAAGAGTTAAAGAAGTGATGAATATTGTGGGGATTTTTATGAAGGGAAAAATAGGAAGTTCTTAGCTACAGTGTGAGTGAACAGTTGATAGTTGCTGATAACATGGAATTGTGCTCCTAGTTCCCTGTGTATATGCTCTAACATGTTTTTAGTAAATGATGACATTTTTATTTCAAATAGTGAAAGTGCTTTGCGTGCAAAGTAGTCTTGTGTGCTTGAGACACGTCATGAGGAAATGATTGCAGAGAGAGAGAGCACTACAAGTTCATATCAAGCCATGTAGTACATTGGCTTTCCCTTGGAAATAAGAACTTAAAGGTGACTGCAAACTTCCTATTATTATTGTGACTGTTAATTAATAAAATATATTCTCATACTAAGCATATTTGGACTTGATATAATGCTACTTGAAGTGGTTAATTCTAATGGTAGTCAACATTGCATAAATTCATCCCTTTTTAGTTTCTTTTAAAAATGCATTTTTCTAGAACCTCAACCTTATAAATGCTCCTGTGGATGTTTTGGGGTTTTTTCCTAGCCTGAGAATGAATATACCTTCTTACCTTTTTGTGACTATATACCCAGACCTGCAAACTAATGAATATTTTGGAAGTTTTCACCTGAAATAACTTCAGTGAAGTAAAGCATCAATTCCTCTAAGAAGTTTAGTTTGAAATATTTTCTTCTTGTAAAATCAAGATAATTATTAGTACCAGAGCTGATAGCATACCTGTGGAACTGCTTCTACACACTCATTTAAATTAACTTGGTGTGTATCTTGGTGTGACTCTTTTTTGTGTATATGCTGGTGCAGCATCATTAACTTTGAGAGTCTTCTATTAATCACACAAGGATGAAGAAACAGGAAAAAATCATTTTCCTGTGTTACCAGTACCAAATTTAAAAAAAAGTAAGAAAGACTTTTCTTGGGGTTTGAGTAAGTATGTTTCTGGGTTTTTTTTAATTCAAATGAGTGTTCTCCCCTATCCCCATCCCATCTTAGATCTCAAGTTTTATACAGCACACTTGCTTCTTATTTCTCATTCTTTTTTTTTAGTATCCTCTTCCCAAATGGAAATCATGTAAGGATTAGCTAAAACTAAAAAAATAAAAGGCAACTATTGAATTCCTCAAATTTGGAAAAAAAAGTATTTTAATTAAAGTGTGTTAGTAAATATGACTATGAAAGAAGTGCAGCTGTTAATTAAACATTAACTTGTTAGTCTTGGTTGTCTTTATCAAGTCAGTGAGTTAGATGTCATCCTCATGAATTAAAATTCCAAGCCTCAAAAGGAGGGAAAAATATGACTCCCTATAACAACTGTGTGACCAAATAATGATAGCAAGCAAAATTTTGAAAGTGTAGGAAAAACTGTCATAATGGGGTATTTATATTACTTTAATGTATATTATGTATCATGTCAAATCACAATCCCAAGAATAAACTTCTGGATGCTATCAGGTTATTATAGAAAAGTTGATCAAAGAACTGCCAAGAGAAGGGGGACCTGGTTTATAATGCTACTAATGAGGATCAGGTCTTTAACACTGATAACTAAACTTGATAACTAAACTACTAGAAAGCAAAAAAATAATTAATTAAATTAATTCCAGCACTTTAAATATAAAAATACAATTTGGTGGGCAAAACTGCTGAAGTATCTTACCTGCAAACAGCAGAAAAAAGTGTTGCTGAGTCCATTTAAACTGCAACAGGAGCAGAAGTTCCATTAGGTGATTGCTCCAGACTTGGAGAGTGAGGCATATAGCTGGTTCATCCTTGAAAGCAAGCAGATGGGTTCAGTATGGGAGAACCTAGAAAGGACCTGCTGGAAGCCTCTCTGTGGACCTTGGGATGCACATTACAACTGCTTTGAAATGGCAGTTGAAATCTAACATATGTCATTATTAAGGATGTGCACTGGGGAAAAAACCCAGATTTTGACATATATTATATGTAGCAGTGTAGTCCAGGAGCTCTGATAGATAGCTCCACCAAAATACTGCCTTGGTAGTAACCATCAGCAAAGTAAATTACATTTTAATAAGTATTTAGGAGGACTTGAACAAGTTTGTAGATATCATCTTCCTATTCACTGGTTATGTAAGTAATTTGTATTGTATGATGTTCCTTATATTCCAAAATGATCGAGTTGGAAGAGCTACTAAAAGATAAAAAGTAAAAGATAAGGAGCAGCATCTATAAGAGGGAAGAGAAGGTAGATTACTTTCTTGTCTGAAAAGTAAACTGCTATGGAAGGAATGCTAGAGATCTGTTCAATCTTTTGTGGCATGGGGAAAAATAAATAAATGGGGGGCATCAAATAAAATTTTTAACTACTGAGTTGAAAGCAATTAAAAGAAGTTAGTTCTTTGTGCAGCATCTCAAGGTGGCCTTACTGTTCTTCCTGCAAATTTTCTGGAATGCTAAAACTTCATGAGAGGTGAAAATTCACTGGAATAATTAATTGGTGGCAAACTTTATTTTTCAGATGTTTTAAATCATTAATTCAATGTCGTGCCCCTTCTCTCCTTTCCCTCCCCCCACCTCTAATATCAAGTGTTATTACTTTATACTAACTCCACTCCAACTGTGTTCACCCAAGGACCCAAAACTATGATTTGCCACCCCTGTGAATGTCTGCAATTCAATTTACATGTGCCAGCACTTCAGCTAGATGATGTAGAGAGTGGAGCTCAGTGAAGACCAAGTTGTTTTACTCAGCTTTCTAGATAGGCTGGATCAACATTTTATAACTAAGTTCACACTACTAAGAGAATTCTAAAATCATTTCAGCTGTGCCCACACAATGCTGAAGTGCCTGATAAAGAACTAGAAGGAGTTGGATGTAGATGTGATGCTGGATTACTTTGTAATTCATGGTGTTTGAAGTAGGCACTAATTTCACTAATGTGACCAATGTCTTGACGGCCATAATTTCTCCTCTGGTTGAAGATTTTCTGCTATTTTCTGGGCACTGATTCTATCCCAAACACTGAGTAATCCAGGTATCATTTTAAGTAGGCACTGATTTCACTAATGTGGCCAATGTCTTGACTGCCACAGTTTCTCCTCTGGTTGAAGATTTTCTGCTATTTTCTGGGTACTGATTCTATCCCAAACACTGAGTAATCCAAGTATCAAGTATTTTCATTTTTTATACTTCAGTTGTTTGTTTCTACTATGTATGTGGATACCTGTAAACTTCAAATCTATTGCTCAGATTAATTTTGCTGTCTGTAAATTAAATATTAGTTGGTGTGAAATAATTATAAAAAGAGAAAGCATACAAGTGTCAATCTTTTGTGATGCAAAATGTTTTTATAAATGTTCCTATATATGGTATGTGTGTATATCTATATCTATATATATATATGTATAAAAATTTTCTTCTTTGATAGATCATCCTGTTAATGACATTATTTTGCCGTTGTGAAATATTGATGATTTGCAATCCTTTTTTTTTTTCTGCTTGGTAATATACTCATAAATGAACTGTACGTATTCAAAACGTCACTGTAAAATTTGATAAGGATTTTCTGTCTGTTTTTTTATGGGTTTTATATTGTTTTGTTGTGAGGGGTTGGGGATTTTTAAGTTTCTTTAATAACGACTGATAAATTTTGAAGATAATGTTTATCTAATTACAATTCTCTATTACTATTTTCATTATGTTGTATTACAGTTAAGTAAAGGCTTTATCTACAGACAAGAAATCTAGTTACAGTTTTTCTAATTCTCTATTCTGCTTCCAGCTGTTATCTTTCTTTCTTTTTCCACTTAGTCAACTGCAGGCCCATGTGTAAACAGTGTTGAACCAGAGAATGAGTCTTTGTAGCTTTTTAATTATGGTTAACTCAGTTCCTGTCTTTAACTGAGAAAATGTAACCTACTAATGATGCCTGTCCACAGCACTGACCTTAGGGTGGAGGGACCACATGTCCTGTTTGTGCCTGGGCTTTACTGGTGAATATTGATTATATAACCTGAATGATCTCTCAGTATGATCATGACAAAACTGTCTAGCTAAAACATAAAAGAAACAAGAGTAGGAAAAGCAGCAACAAACCCAAGTTTTATATGTTTATTTATGAAGCAAATTATAATCTTTGTATGCTTTGGTTTTATGTTGTAGGGCCCATCTTGCTGGGATGATGTGCTAATTCCCAACAGAATAGGAGGTGTTTGCCAGTTCCAAGGGTGCAATGGAAATGTAGCGGTAAGATTTTGTCATGTTTCTCCAAGTACTATGGTGCTCATAAGAATAATTCTTTGTAATAATTTTAACCATGTTAGAATTTCAGTAATGACTGTGAAGAGACAGATATGATCTGTCAGCATTAGATAATAAGTTTATTATCTAATGCTGAACATCTCTATTGAAGTGAGATGTTCAGCATTAGGTAATAAACTTCTGATGTCTTGCAAAAGGGAGGAATTTTGTTCGAGTGCTATTTGGAATGAAGGAGGAAATAATTTAATTTCATCTTTTGCACTGAAGTATAACTCTTAGATTTTCAAGTATGCAAAGGTTAAATGTGGGATGTAATAATTATATGTTTCTGTCAACACTTATTTTATAATTGTTATGTATGTCTTTACCTTGAAAGCTTCAAATTTCCATGTCATAGTGCACATCAGAACTTGCATATTGGGCTTTGTCTGCAGGAGTAGGTTCTTCATGATGACCACTTTGAGGTTTTTCTCTCATATCTTGTTGCTGTTTCTTCCTTTGTTTCTTAAAGTGACATCAGTGAAAAGACTAAGTAAAAAGGAGCATAGGTTTATCAAATTATTAATAGAGATTTTTCAAAACATTTTGTATGTATACTTGTACCTTCATATGTATTAGATATTTCTAGCATCTAATACTAAAGTCTTAGAGGTAATTCCTTCTCAGGAAAAAGCTTATTTTGAGTGTTCCTTCAGGACACCCGTTTTAAAGGTAAACTTGAATTTCCCACATATGAAAAGATTCTATTCATCAATGATTTGTAAATTGGAGCTACACAAACAGCTTTTTCCAGAGGTGCTCACCTGCTCTGGTGTAACCTTCTCTTTGTCTTACCTAACAAGACAGTTGTGAAGCGATGCGTCCATACAGTTCCATAGGTGTCTCCTGCTTGGCCATAGATGGTGCCAGAAAATATTTTTATCTAACTTTAGATACCAAATGGTTGTTTTAATAGCATGGGATTTATGGCTGAGTCCATGTGCAGCCAACAGAGAAACTGAGGTCTGGCAGCCTTTGATCTTCTGCTTCTTGGTGTGCACCTTGCTGTAGCAGTGTTTGATTGAGCCAGCCAGGAATCACAGAGTGTCCTGGGCTGGAAGGGACGCACAAAGACCATGATCTTGAAAGTGTCAGGTGTTAGAAATTCAAATGCTCTTCTCTTGGCAGTACAATTCCCAGTTTTGTCACCTGTTGGCAGAATATACCTGACTGACTTGCAGCTGCCAACTTACAGCTTTTGTTATCCAGCGTATTTGTGAAAAAGGTAGTGAAATAAAGACACTTTTGGCAACCCTCCCTCCTGAACTACAACCCGTTCCCTCATTGATTCAGTTCTTATTTTGTAAAGGCAGAAAATTAAACAAAATGCCATCTTGGTGGAGAGAGAAGAAAAAAACCCACCGATCATAATGCTAAAATCAAATGCTGTGGCAAACAACCAATACCCAGTCAACTCAGCCCCATGACTCCAGTTGCTGTCAATTCCTCTGGCAAGTTGCATACTTAGCAGAGCCAAGGATCAGTGTTATCTTTCAGTAAGGCATCACTGAACAAATTTCAGAAGACACCCTTTATTAGACAGACATGTTGCTAATGCAGTTTGAGACAACCTGAACTACAGGCATGAGTCTGTTACTGGAGAAATGTGCTGTTCTTTTATTTCCAAACTGACACATTTTCCCTTTATCACCTACAAACCACTCTAACAGTGTTAGAACTGAAGCAAACCGAGGTGCAAGAACACTCCTAATTTTTAGGATTTTTTGACCAGAATTTCCAGCAATATCAATCTAGTCAAGAACAACTAAGCACTTGAGTGCATTTAACTTCTTCTTTTACCTAACTATCCAGTAGGTAGGTAACCCTGAATCAGATATTTGAATTGATGGCTTGTTGAGATCCTCTGGTTGCTGAAAGATATCTTTCTTGTGTTTTGGGATGGTTTGTTTTTCTTTGGCCTCAATCACTGTGAAAACACATCTTTACTTTCTGGGAAATCTTCCATTTCAAAGGCTTAAATCACTAAGATTTTTGGTTTGTGTCTAGCTCCAAGTGAGAAATAATAGAGATCTCGAAATGTTTCCAAGGATTTGGTGTTCTTTTATGCTCTGATAAAACAGACTAACTGTTTGGAACAGAATAAAAATAACCTTAACTAAATCATGGGTTAAAACCTCTAAGCTTTTCTTGCCTGCTACAATCTTTGGAAGATGGGGTCACGTTTTATCATTATTTTTGCATTTGTGGAGTTATGTCTCTTAAATAGCTCCAAAAGTGTATGTGCTTCTTTACCATGATATGCAATGAAGAAGCTTTAAGGCTGTTGGTTGTAAGTTATCAACAAACTGCAAATACTGCTGTTTAAGGGGAAAAAAATTTACTTCATTGTTTCTCTCCCAAGACATGTTTCAGTTAAAAATTGATTTTTTGTCAATTTTCAATTTTTGTAAGCACCAATTTGCAACATAAAAAAACCACAAGGTAGTGCGTTTTCCCCCAAAATACCAGTTTGAATGTATTTTGGTATGAAATTAGTCTCTTGACAGAATGACAGACTTTAATTCTTTTGGTTGCAAAAATGTAAATAAAGTAATTGACTATATGAGAAAATAATGAGAATCAAATTTCATTTCAGTGAAATAAAATTTCTAATGATTTGTAGAAGCTGTCATGATTATCTTAATGTAAAGTGCACTGTGATTCAATGTGTGCTCCAATGTGCTCCCAAGCAGAGGTCACTGTGGAGTTTTTCACATTAATTACAGTCTATCAGAATCAGTCTGAACTTCTACAGCTTCAAAAAGATGAAGTTCCTGTGAACACTTATGTTGCTGCAATTGTAGAAAAGCTACTTTTATAACAAATTTTAATAGTAATTCGAAAATGGAAGAGTCAACTTTAGCTGTTTTAAATGTGGATTGCAATCAATCTTTCAAACAGTTTCACAAATTAAGACCATTCATTAAATGAAAGAGAACCTTTTACTTTTGGTGTCTGTCTCAAAACACTTCCAGTCAGAAACATGGTATGTAGCTGCGTAGGTGTGCTTGGAAATGCTCTTCTTATATGAGTGTTTTTGTTACTGCCTAGAACAGAATGATTTAGGTTGGAAAAATCCTTTAAGATAATCAAGTCCATCTGTTAACCTAGTACTGCCAAGACCACCACTAAAACAGGTCCCAAGTGTATTTGATATAATTTTTATGGATTCATTGTCATCTTCACAAGTGACCAGAATGCATGTAAGACTAAGCTATTTATTTAGCCTTTCCTTATTCAAATGAAATATTACTGGAGGAGTGTTCTTATTAGACTTTTACAGTTCTTTGTCTCTCAGGCAGAATATTTTCTGTTTATCATCCATTGAAGTAAATATTTGATTAAGGACTTTTTCTACTCCTGTATGTAAAAATGCTATTATATTTGCTTCCTCATGTAGGCTCGTGCTTTTTAAAAGTCATAAAGAACCACAGAAATAATGTGTCTTTTTATGGTGAGACAGAGATTAATGCCACCATAAACCACTAAAGTGGTGGTTTCATAGGAATCAGCTCCACATTAGTTCCTCAGTCCAGTGAATATGCATCAGTTTCTGAAAGACATTTCCATGTCCCCAGGGCACAATGTAAGGCAAACCTTTTTGAACTTTAGAAACCTGTGGAAAAAGTATTGATGTGTTCTTGGGATTCTCATTTGATGTGCAAAAAAGAGTTGCTGTAGACTTGAAAATCTCAGAAATAATGAAAGGGTTAAAGAGGATTATAGGTTAGATATGGCTTAAGCTATTGGGAATAGAAAAAATGAAAATCTCTGTAATAGAAAAAGAAATGTACTTCTCTTCCCATTTTATATATATCACCACTGTTACCTTGAATTCTTTGTTTCTGAAGACGGCATCAGCTGTCATCATAACTGAATAGCATTTTTATCTCTGCTCCAGTTATTGAAACATGCTAGGATTCAACAAACCATTTCTGAAACAAGCACCAGGATTTCTGTGAACTTCTGGATTTTCTTAAATATCAGCACACCCTTCTTATCAAACTCTATAGTCATCTCAAACTCTATAGTAAGCCTGAGGCAAAGATTTATATTGCAAGTTTGGTCACTTTTTTTTTAATGTTTAGTATTGGCCATTATATGTAATTTTAAATGGTTCAATTCGACTATACAATAGTCTCACTGTTGTAGGGTATGTTTGAGAGCAAAAAGATTGCATAGGAAGCATGTTTGGTTTAATTATGCAGATTTTCTTATTATATTATTATAATTATATATTATAATTATATTTTCTTACTGTATTATTATAATTATGTAGAGTTTCTTATTCTTATTCTCTGATTTTTGAATCTTGCAATTTAATATTTACTATATTTAAATTTTTAAACATTTCTCCTATTTTTCCTTCCTTGCTTGTTTATTGTCATTAGGTTTGGCACTGAGAACAGCAATATTATGTGTTCCTTTCGTAGTCTGTTCCACAGGGAACTTGAGCTCATCTGAAATAGTTTGGACTAATAAATCAAGGGAATAGTGTTCAGCTTGTATGCTTTAAATACACAGCTTACCAAATGATTTTTTTCTTTCAAGTGTCTAAAGCTATTCTTTTCAAACATCACTGTTCAGATAAAATGTTTCATTTTTCATCTCATTTTGCTTTGATTAGGTCAGACCTCTGTTTTAGTTGAGAACAGAAATAAATCCTGTAGCAGTTAAAGTATCACAAGCAAAGTAGTAAATTTAATGATGTTATCAAAATATGAATACAGTAAAGGAGTTTCATGTTATAGGAAAGATCTGATACATTTATTCATTTTCTTTGTGTACAATGATTATTGTTAAAGGTATTATGTCTGTCCATCCCTGGAGCCATTATAATACTTTCAATGTCATAGTATTACTATGAATAATTTTTAAAATTTTGTAATGTTTCTTAATATCAAGAAGCCTCTTGACTTTGCATTTTCGATTGATTTCAGTGCCATCCATGTTAGTTTGCCTTATGCAGAAGAGAGTGGTCCAGATAATATATGCTATTAAAAAAAGTCACAATGAGTATGATGGAATAGGAGTGCTAATTAAAATACCAGATAGTCTTATTTCAGAAATATTAACTTGATGCAAGGATTCTTACCACAGAATGATTTCAGTTCGAAAAGACTTGCAAGTCTTCAGTCTAACCTTTGACCAATCACTGCCTTGTCAACTAGGCCATAGCACTAAGTGCCACAACAATCTGCTCCAATGCCTTACAACCCCTTCTGTGAAGGAATTCTTTCCCATGTCGACTTGAGCTGCCTCTGGCAGAGCTTGAGGCCATGTTCCCTTGTCCTGTCACCAGCTGCCTGGGAGAAAAGGCTGACCCCCACCGGGCTTCAACATCCTTACAGGGAATTGTAGAGAGAATGCAGTTGCCCCGAGCCCTTTCTTCAGGCTGAACAATCTCAGTTCCCTCAGCCATTGGGACACCTTCTTTATCCAGTCTTCATAGAATTCTAGTATGGCATTGGTTGGAAGGCACTGTTCATGTTGTTCCAACACCCTCACTGTGGGCAGGGACACCTTCCACCAGACCAGGTTGCTCAAAGCCTCATCCAAGCTGGCTGAACACTTCCAGGGATGGAATATCCACAGATTCTTGGGGCTACCTGTGCCAGTTCCTCACCACCCTCATAGTGAAGAATTTGTTCCTGATTTCTAACCTAAACCTATGCTCTCTCAGTTTATATGTTCTGTCACAATATTCCCTTGCGCAAAGTCCCTTTTCAGCCTTCTTGTAGGCCTCCTTCAGGAACTGGAAGGCTGCTCTAATGTCGTCCCAGAGTCTTCTCCGGGTTGAACAACCCCCAGTTTCTTAGTTTGTCTTCATGGGAGAGGTGCTCCAGGTACTGATCATTGCACTGGATCTGCTCCAACAATCCATGACCTTCCTGTTCTGGGGTCCTGTGCAGTGCTCCGACTGGGGTATCATGAAGGCAGAATAGAGGGGGAGTGTGACAGACGTCTTTTCATGAAAATCCTTTCATTAGGATTTTTCCTGCTGAGAAGCTTCAGCAGCAAAATGTAAACAATAGTTATCTGCTGCTGTGGAATGCAACAAGTGCATCTGTGATTGGCCCATCTTGGATGTTTACAATTAATGGCCAACCACAGCCCAGTTAGCTTGGACTCTCTGTCCGAGACACAAACCTTTATTATTCATTCCTTTCTATTCTTAGCTTAGCTAGCCTTCTGAGATGAAACCTTTCCTTCTATTCTTTTTACTATAGTTATAATGTAATATATATATCATAAAATAATGAATCAAGCCTTCTGAAATATGGAGTCAAATCCTTGTCTCTTTCTTCATCCAAAGACCCCTGTGACCACTGTCACAGGGGAGAATCTTCTTTTTTGGCCTATTGGCCATGCTGCTTTGGATGAAGCCCAGGATACAGGTGGCTTTCTGGATTGTGAGCACACACTACCAGGTTATATTCTCATCTGCCAAGCCCTTACCAGAGCTGTTCTCAATCCATTCTTCTCCCAGCCTGTGCTTGTATGTGGGATTTCAAAGTGTAGGATCTTGCACCTGGCCTTGTTGAACTTAATGGGGTGTGCATGGGCCCCCTTTCTCAAGCCTCATGTGTCCCCTCTGGATGACATCCCTTTCCTCCAGCCTGTCAACAGGGTCACACAATTTGGTGTCACCAGCAAGCTTGCTAAAGTTGTGCTCAATCCCATTGTCCATGCTGCCAGTAAAGATGTTAAATAATGCCAGTCCCAGTGCCAAGCTGTGAGGAAAGCCACTCATCGCTGGTCTCCACTTTGGAATTGAGACATCAAACACAATTCTTTGAGTGCAACCATTCAGCCAATTCCTTATCCACTGTGTGGTCCATCCATCAAATCCATGCCTCTAGTGAAGAGACACAGATGTTGTGTGTGACAGCATCAAATGTTCTGCATAGGTCCTCATAGCTGACATCAGTTACTCCTCCCTCACCCACCACCGCTGTGGCCTCTTCATAGAAGGCCACCAAATTTGTCAGGCCCAATTTTCCCTTGGTGAAGGCGTGTTGACTGTCATCATCACCTTATTTTCCATGTGCCTTAGTATAGTTTCCAGGAAGATCCACTCCCCAACCCTGCTGGGGGCAGAGGTGAGACTGACTAGCCTGCAGTTCATTTTTTTCTTTTTTAAAATGGGGGTTGTATTTACCCTTGTCCAGTCAGTGAAAGCTTTACCCAACTCCCATGACTTCTCAAATAAGATAAATAATGGCTTAGAATCTTCATTCACCTGAGGACCCATGAATGCATCTCATCAGGTCCCATGGACTTGTGCAACTTCAGGTTCCTTAGATGGTCTCAAATCTGATATTCCTCAGTGGGTAGTTCTACACTCTCCCAATCCTTACCTTTGCCTTCTGTGATTTGGGTAGGGTGCTTCACTGGAGCATTACCAGTGAAGACAAAAATGTCCTTGACTCCTCATAGTTTTCCATATATGAGAGATACTCTCTTAAGAGGATATTTATTCAAGTACCATACAAGACAAATTTGAGACACTTTCATATTTACCAGATTCTCTGCCCATTGCTTTTACTATTTAAGAACGGTTTAATTATTTTATGCTCAGTTCTAAGGCAAGTGAAAGGATTGAAGCAAAAATGCAAGTAGCAAGCAGACCAGACCCGTTGTTGTAGTTTTTCTATTTTGTGATACAAGGAGGGCAAGCAAATAATTTCAGATTTTTTTTTATTTATTCATTTTTAAAGCTGTTTATCTTCACAAACCTATCCATTCACCAAATGAAATAAAACCATGGCACAGTAGTAGTGATGCCGCTGGTGCAAACCACAAGAGTGATACGCTCTGCTTACATGTGTTGATATTCAGCTGTTTAATGAGACTAATTTAACTACTATGTCATCCTGAGGTTTCCAGTTTGACTGATCATCTACCAAAAATCTCAGTCTTTCCGAGTTGCTGCCTCACTGGACAGAATGTCCCTTATTTCTAAGGGTGTGACTTGATTTCTGGCTGTTCTAAAATGCCAAATCATGTTTTTGATCTCAGATGAGCTGTTTATGTGGCTTTGTCAGTGACTTTTAGGTTTCATTGCTCCCATTCCCTCAGATTTTGGGCCATATGTAATATTTATGAATAATTACTTTATGCCTTCATCCAGATCATTAAGAAATGTTTTGAATAGCATAGGGCTAGGAGATAATCACTGCAAGTCACCTTGAAAACCAGACATTGGATGTTTCACTGTGTGAAATTACATTTTGAAACATATCAGTTAAATGTCTCTAACATTGGTCCCATAGTGTTCTAGTTTCTAATCAAAATGTCAGTGCTGTATCAAATGCTACATATAAATCTGGGTAAATTCCCATATCACTGTTATGACATTCTGCTAAATTTGTAATCTCATATAAGTGTCAGGTTAGTTTGACAGAGTCAGGTTACCATAATCCACATTTATTGGCATTAATTACTGATTCATCTTTTATTAATCAAGCACCGTATTAGCTTTGTATTGTATGTAAAGCTGGTGTCAGATTTCCATGCTGATAATTGCCTAGATTACCTCATCTAAAGTTGCCCTAAATGGTGACATGATGTGGTTGTGTTCCTGTAAAGCTCTGTAGTTTAAACCCTGTCTGAATGTGGGTGGGTTTTTTAGCCATCAGTGCATTTTCTGAGTAAAAAAGAGATTAATAGTGCTGAGAACAATACCTTGGGAGTTTGGAATAACCTGTGAAAGTGCTGTGCTTGTATTTTGCTGATTTTGGTTAGGCCTTTAAATTGATATACTTAATAGCAAAGAGAGATTAAAAATATTTACTTGAAATGCTTGATTGTGAAGAAAGACACACAGCAGGTGATTTACCATGGTATTTAAACATGGTAATACTGAGGTACTTAAACATTATAAACAAAACATTGTTTTTAATATGTTTTGTGGTTCTTTCCATTCTTGCTTCAAATTATGTAAACTCTACATTTCTTCTCAGATTCTTCTTTAGGAAAACATAACTAGATTTTTTTCACAGTTGTTCTCAAAGTAACCTCATTCTGGAGTAGATCAATTTTTCCTTTATAAAGAAATTCTATTGTTCTACTTCTCAGTTCAGAAAAATCAATGATAGGTGAAAAACTGAATTATAAAATAGAATTAATTCTATACAGGAACAGAAAGCTAAATAATTTATCTTGAAATATAAGTTAAAGCTTTTATAATTGAGATCTTTAAAAAAAAAAAGTGAATACTTATTCACTCCTCATCAGTGTAAACACAATATTTCTACAGTATGTTGACTGGTTTTTTGTGTGCCACAGTTTGTGTCTGTATTAAAACCCATTATTAGCTTGAAAATTGCTAATATGTTTTCTGTGCTGAAATTTTCACACACATTCTGGCAAACCCAAAGGAACTCAGTTATTTTTGCTCTGTGCTGAATGGTCTCAGGAAATTTAGCTCATCTTTCCTGTATTGACGCCACCATTTTTATTTGCATGTGTGGAAATGCCATAATTTTGTAAAAGATGGAACAAAAAGTGTTGAAAATTATGGTTTTTTTCAAACAAATCCTTTGCTCTTTTGGATGTCATTCTTCAGTTGTTAACACTGTCAAATAGAGATAAACACCACCACCATCACTATCCTTGTTGCTTGTTTTGTTTTTGTATCTGTAGTTCCGTTCCAGGAAACCTTAGCTTGAAAACATGAGCATTAAGCATGCTTTCAGTGTTTTATTCTGTCTTATATGAGCAATTTATGTGATTGTGCTCAGCTGTTAGGTTCTCATTGCCCTTCACAACTGCCTTTTAAAAATAAGCAGTTGTTTTGAACAGAACTTGGCATTTTCATCAATGATAGAGCTCTTGAAAAATTCTTCAGATAGTGTAGAGGCTTCATCATTTGAAGAGAGGCAGTTCCAGGTGAGGTGAAAATTTGTCCTGTAGTAGGAAAATTTGTCCTGTAGTAGGAATCCGAAACCATTGGAAAGACTGATAACTGTGTACTAACAAACCAACAGCTTTCCTTCAATTTGTTTGATGCCCCTGGTTTCACTGAAAGAGAAGTTAATTTTTATAAATTATCATTTCTTTATCCTCCATGAGACAGTGAGCAGAACACAGCTTGTGTTCATCTGACCAAATCCTGGATCATTCTTGAAATCATCCCTTTGACTGTGCTGAAAGGTGGATTTTGTATTTGTGAACCAAAACGGAACATAAATTCACCTTTAATGTTTTAAAGATATTTTACTTCTAGAAATGCCTGAAAAACATGCTGACGATGCACTGCAGCAAGGAACTTACTATTCTGTACTGATGCTGTGTTAGCTGTTGTAAAAACTTAATATGGTATGATTCTAGCATCCTATTTCAGCCTGATGCAGTGTTCTTTTCCTGTTATTGTAATGTTCAAATCAACCTCAGGGAGATTCCTCTTTGCCCATTACATAATTAAACTTCAGCTCACACTAGCATGATATAGTGTGGAAGTTGCTATGTGTTCAAAAAAAAAAAAAACTAATGGAAGAAAAATCCATTGAGAACTATTAAATGTGAAAAGACTCCTTCTGGTTTATGAAGTCTCTGAACAACAAATTGGTGGAGATTAGGAACAGGACTTTGGCAAGTATTATTTTCAATTTTTTATCATTTTTACCACATATTCTAGACATCTACTGTTGACTTCCTACTAAAGACAAGATCTTAAGTTGAATGTACTGCTCTATGATTTCATGTGGCGAAATTTGTGTAACCAGAAGTTCTCTTATGGAAGATGGTTATCATCAGATTGAGATAGGATAAATATGACCAATATATTTCTTATAATCCGTATGATTTCTTTTCAATTTACATTCATCCATCCATCCCAAGTTTAGCTACACCTAGCATGAACACAATAGGCGAGTGGAATCCCAATTCAGTGTGTTGTATTCTGCTGCCATGGGAAGGAGGTGTGAGACACTGTCACTGGCATGTCTTGTTGCCATTATATGGTCTTGAGCCTAGTGGTGAGAGCAGTGTTACAGTATTCTATTTTTGTTAAATGTTGACCATGTTGTTTCCATGTATTATTTGGAGGCCATTATACCATTTATGTATTTTTTCTATTCACGTTTTAGGAAACATGTGAGGTATTTGGGGACCTGAACAAATTGGGAAGCAGTAATTGAAAACTATGGACAAAACAGAATTATATGAAAACCAAAGAAAGGAAGTCAACAAGACTCAGTAGAGTTAGATCCAAACTCTATCATATTTGCTCTGTCACTTGTTTCACAAATCAGACCCCCATTTTCTTTCAAATGAAGCTTGTTTGATACATATTTTTGCATGTACTCTGTCAATGTGTCTAACGTGTTCAGGGACAGTTTTTTTGTAATTCAGTGGATTTCAGTAACACTTTGACTGAATCTTTTGTTGCTCACTGCACATGACATTTAAACAGCATGTTACTGTCTGCAGCTGTTTGCAAATTCATTGCTGATGATTGAAGCCTTGGATTTCCATTCAAGTATGCAACATGTTCCTGCAATCATATATCAGCAGTCTAATCAGATGAGGGTGATTTTGTTAGGGTACAGTATGGTTACAGAGGAATCTCCTCAAATGTCAGGCAGCATTTACAATGCAAGAACACAATTTCTTCATTCACAGGTGGCAGGTACTGTTACTGATTGTTTAATAACTGTGTCAATTTGCCGGCTGACACACTATGCGAGACATTCTGTTAGATCTAAAAGCTGCCGTAAAATTTACCTTGGCATTAAATCTGTTTCCCACCTATAGTTTTCATGCTTAATGTTCTGGTCTGGGATTCTAAAATGTGAAGGCATTAGATTTTGATTAACAATTGCCTACTATATTTTTGGTCTAGCTGTTCCTAAGAAATTGTGCCTGTAACTAATTTAGGACCAGTTTGTAAATTTGAATTTGTGTTGTCTGCTCTTGTGCATGCACCTTGTGAAATTAGCTGATCTTTTACAAATCAGAACTGAGTTTAGAATAGGCATGCACTGTTTATAGGATGTGGTGGTGTGAGATAATGCAGTCAATGGCATTACTTGTGAGCTTCTCTCACCAGGGGCTGCAAGGTAATTCATATTGGAACTGCTGCAACACATTATGGGCTCTGTCTCTCATGGCTCATGTTAATGTGATGGGTAATTATCAAATAGCTGCTGTCAGAAATGCCTGAATTCTCATAGTATAGCTACCCGGGGCAAGGCCTAAGGGGTTGTATTCAGTTTACAATATGTATTTCTAGCTCAGAGAAGTCAAGTATAAGGCAAATTTATGTTATTTTAAGTATAGAAGGCTTACATTGTAATAGCAAATGTTTTCTGGATTCTATCTTCTGCCTTAATGGCCTAACTCAGAAAGATACTTAGAATATATACCCAGCTTTAAATATACAAATACTCTGCTGAGGTTAATAATGCTCTATGTTTTAAGCAGCTGCCCCGTTTGAGACATCAATCTGAATGTGTAAATAATTGACTGGATAAATACATAAAAATCCTCCAATGAAGGTCTTGAAATTATCATTAGAAATACTCAGTATTTTGGCCTCTTTTCTGGAAAGATGCTCAGAAGTGAAATATTTCTGGGGCGGGGGGGGGGGGTAGAATATAAGAAAATAAAGATAGTGCAGAAGGTAGTCTCACACCTGAGGAGTTGCAGCTGTACTAATCACCAAAGATTAGGAACAGGCCTGCCCTTAACAGGCCACAGCTCTGTCCAATAAGAATAAGAGTACTACAAAAGAGTGGGTTAGCTGCTTGAGGGGGGAGATGGAGTTTGTTGGCTGTGCATTGAAGAAGAAGGAGTGCGTGCTCTGAGGACCTGCCCATGAGAAATCACCAAGAAGGTATGGAACTTTTGCAATAAGATGACAACATATTTCCCTTGCTATACTACAATGAATGGTTAGAAACATGTGGTTAAAAAAACCCAAAAACTTTTTAAGAACGTGTTATCCACAATTTTTGACAGTAAGGATTGTAACAGTTCGCTTTCAAATAGTTGTGAAATACTGCGTTTCATGGTACTTACATCTCCTGTTTGGTTGTACTGTACATCGTGGCAGCTCTTTGGGACTTTGGTAAATGTTTGGGGCATTCCAAAATGAAATGTATGAGTTTTTCCACTATGGCACTTAAATGTATGTGGGCAGATTAAATGTGTTTATTAATTGTTCTTAGAAGCTACAGATGGTTAAACTGCTGCCAGGAAATGAAGGAAAGAATGTTCTAGTGAAAAGTATTTCCCTTCCATTTGGTGCATAAACCTACTTCACTCTCCTGCTATCCCACCATTGCAACATCAGAAATGGCACAGAATTCTTCAAGTTCCATCAGAGGTTTCTATAGTCATCTGCTGCACAGAAGAAATGGATGTTTCTAGGGCTAATTACTAAGTAACTTTTCACCGAACATCGCTGTTACATCGCTATTAGGAGGAGCTGTAATTGTGTATATCTCATTCTTTACAAACAAAAATATTAGCCCCACGTTAATTTGAGTTTTTAAATGGGGAAAAGTAATGAAATTTGCTGTGGAGATAGCTATTAAAGGCACTATGACTTTTATGTGTGTTAGAGGTGGCACCCACTAACAAATGGATTTCTGGAAGCTTATTCTTAAATACTGGTAGGCAGTAGTGCATTGCTTGCAGGATCACTTACTTGTCAATAAGGATTTGTTGTGATAACTTAATTCTTGTAATTTACAGGTTTTGCTGGAGCATTTGTGTTCTGTGAGAATCTTTTAACTTTTTTTTAGCTCAAAGAAACCTGACCTAATAAATTTGTACAGTTTATTTAAACTTCGATTTAAAGTATTTTGTTTTCTAAGTAACTGTAAAAGTCATAAGTACTCCTGGAAAACATACAGTAATATATATACTGCAAAGTATGTGAACAAGAGAAGGGCTATGACGGAAAACATTTCATCCGTATTATCTTCTCCCCTCACCCCACAAATAAAACCCTAACCAACCATCCCAGAAAATCATCCACAAGTTAAAGTGATGAAACTTGCAAGGTTGAAAACTCTTAAAATCAAATAAACCACATACATTAACATAATATTACAGCTGTATTTAAAGTAACACTATTTCCTCTATTAATTTTTTTATTTAGAGATTATAAAAATGTAATATACATCAGATACTGAGTTAATTTTGAATATTTTAGCTAGTATCTTAGAATATACTTTGAATGACTTATAGAATGGTTTGGGTTGGAAGGGGTCTTAAAGATGGTCTAGTTCCAACTTCCCGCCATGAGCAGAGCTACCTTGAAGGCCTCTTTCTTAACTTGGTTTTGGTAAAGCTCCTGTGACTGGGAAAAGATCAGAATGAACAGTGTGGGTTACCTAGGAGATGGCATAGTGTAGCAACAACATTTATTGTTCTGTGTTAGTTTTTTGCTTATTTTTCATGCATCTAGAGAAGGTTAGATTGTTTTTCATAGCATTAGGATTGACTTGCTGCCTGCCCAGTTTTGGACCATGATGTTTTAGGGTGCCTGTGGGGAATCACAGTTACAGCCTGGTTCAGGTTTATAGATGGATGAGAATTACACAGCTAAACTCTTTCAGTTTCATGAAAACATTGGTATGTTACATCTGTGGTACCCAATTGTCCATGGATTTCTTTTCTCTCTAATTATGTTCAAGAGCAAGGGAAACAGCCATTGGGAAAATTGCACTCAGTGTTGCTGGTCTCCCAGCTCACAACAAGATTAAGCCACAGCCCACATCTTGTTCTTGATAACAGTCCATGCAGATATCTGAACAAATTTAGTTTGGAGGGAGTGTCTGCTTCTTTGGAATTAATTTCTACTGAGGGTGGTCTTTTGATACAAGTTTGCTGTTTGTTTCATATGGTCCATGGAGAAAAAGGTGCTTAAACTGTTCAGTTACTGCAAAATCACTGTTACCACCATGACTACTGGCTTGTGACTGAGAGCAGTGCTTTTTGTCCGAAATACAGAATCGCCAATGGGAGCAGCACACAGGGCATCTTCTTTAGGGCTTAGCTTCTTTTGCAGGTGATAATCTTGAGTGCATTGCGCCTGGGCTGCACTGTCCTGTGTTCCAGTCTCTGAGTTCTGCACTAATTAAGCATTTGGTGTGTCAGGCTGGATAAAATATTGAGCACATGAGCTAGGTGTTTTTGGCTGTAGGAATGCATGTGCACCCCCACCCTGCTTGGAGCTGAGTAAAGAGCTCTGTGTGCTCAGGAAAGAGCTAAATACAGGTTTTCTATTTTCTGTATGAATGTGTGTGTTTTCCAAGGTGTTGCTGAGGCAGATCCTATTATGGATTGGAACAAAAGTGACTGGCAGACTACTAATCATTGTATGGGCTGGACCATCTTTTCTATGGTAGAGTCTGTTTAAGTGGTGAGGTTTATTTCCTCAGACTGGATCATAGCATGATAGTGGTTAAATGAGTAGTTAAAACTGTAAACAGGTGAAGCAAACAAGGCAAAACCACACCTGATATCTAGATATAACTTCCCTCTGAAATTTAAAGGACACAGTTTTTTATAATTGCAGGCCTGAACATTAGAATGAAGTGTGTGTTTTACAGACAATTGTAATTCTCATTTTGACTACTAATTGCCCCAAAGGGATTATTTTATGTGATGTACTTGTCCAAGGTCTTCCTACCTCTCTACTACATATTCATGAATATGTAGGCTGCATGATGGAAAGTTTGTTTCCAAGTTGTGAGCTTGCTGGTATTAAATGAGATAATGTCTGTACAGAAAGAACAGCAGTAAGGAAACTGTGAAGGCAGGGGTAAGCAGAGGGCAGTGTTTGGTGGGTGCTGGCTGATTAATTGCTTATGCCAACTAAAGGAGAATTTTGGAGTCTGAAAAAAGATGTGTCATAAATGTTATAATAGACTTGTTATGTTTGCATGAGCACAACATTGTGAAACCAAATTTGTGCTGTTGCTCAGCTACCTCTGCAAGCTGTACCTTGGAAGTAGAGTGAAACAGTTCAGTATTTCTATGTCTGGCTCTGCCACCACACACCTGTAAGTCAGGGTCAGCTTGAAACCCATGTATTCACAGCCCTGGGGATTCAACATGGTGTGTTTGAAATCCTGTGACTAAGACAATGCATGTAGACAATTGTTTTTGTTTAATGTCTGGTAATGTGTCCTTTTTTATTTTTCTAGTATACCATTACTAGACAATGATGTCCTTTTTTATTTTTCTAGTATACCATTATAAGACAATGATTTTGGTATAGCTCAAATTATCCCTTTTGCTTACATAAAATTGAAGTAAAAATGTTTAGTAATAAACATATTTAAAAGTTGTGGGAATTCTTTTATTTTGTTTTTCTTAAATAGATTTTTGAGGTAATTTTCAACTTTGACCATTGTAGTTTATAAGACAGATCTTACAATAAAAATAGTTTTTGAAATGTCAAATGCAGAACTTAATGTTTATTATTTGGGGAAACAATTCAATAGCTGTTTATTCTACTTTAAAGATTCTGCTATTGTGTGAACTGGTTTTTAGTCACATTTTCAAACTAAATCACTGTTCTTTTGGAGTGAGGTCATGAATTTCTATTAAGTTCTTTTGACTAAGTATGTATTTACATGCTATTTCTGTGGGTAGAAATCTGTTTAAAAGAATTGTGGAGCAGAAACTGTTTTGCAATGGAGAAGGGTAAAATGCTCCTGCCATCAGTTGCCTGGCTGGTCAGAAGACTACAGGAAATAGGACTGGAAATTAGCAGCAGTTAGGAAGATAATGTGTTTCCAGAAGTAGAGAGATATGCAAAACCATGCCCCATTTAGTGCTCCTCGGAGGTCTACAAGGTCAAATATTGCTGGGAAAATTCCTCAAGCCTAAAGGCCATAGCTTATCTATAATCAGTATGTTTTCTCAGTCCCTAAAACAGGGATGGAGGCCCCAGACCTGCCTGGGTGTGCCTGCTCCTTAGCTCTGCCTGGGCCAGGTGCTGGTTGGCACCATCTAAAACGTGTCAGGGACCTTGCTAACCCTGAGACTGTATGCATAACTCTGTTCAATCACTCTAAAATGCCCTTGGATAGTCTTTAACAGCAAGCTGTTTGCTAGGGTAGAGATAGCTTTATTATCTTCTGGATTTTTTAATTTAGGAAAAAAAATAGGGGGGGTTTTGTGCTTGTTTTATACAGTGAGGACAATGTAAATAGATAATGGTTTGTTAGAAAAAGCAAATTAAGTCACGTTAGTAAAAACAGTCTATCAGGACTTCATCAGCATTATACTAAAGTTATGCAAACAGCCATCTACACTAGATAATATATCTATGCATTAAATTGTCTTAAAGGAAGAATGTTCACATCTTTCTGGCCTTAGTAGTGCAAAATACCTTTTCAAATATGACACTATGCTGTCATCTACTGAGAAATGGCTTCCTCTCTACTGGTATGTACATGATATATGGCTTTTGTGTTAAATGATTGTTTAACTTTATTTACTGCATTTTTTCAGATTTCTTATGCTAGAAATTATAGGTAACAGTATGCAAACATAGATTTTTCTTTTTTTCAACAAGATTATACAGGAGCTAATTAATTTCCCACTGTGACTTATGTTTTCTAGCTCATCTTGCATATATATTGCATCTAGCTTATCTGTATATATTGCATATAGGAAATATATTTGAAAAAAGGGTGATGACAGCATAAAACTAAATGCCAGAAAACTGTCAGTTTGCTGCAGAGACACTTGAGATTTTGCAGTACAAGATTAGCCAAAGAAAAGAGTGAATTTTGGTGGGATTCTTTTTGTGAGCTTTTTGTTTGTTTGTCCCTTCTACCCACTACATTTCCAGCAGCTCTCTGTAACTTTCAAGACGTCCTAGTAGCCTGTAAGATCCTCTGGGGAAAGCTTTTCAAGAGTTTAGACTATAGTGCCATTTTATTAGTTAGGGATTTATTCATCTCCAGAGCAGCAGTGTGTACATTTGGATTTTGTAATGTGTGAGTCATGTTAAACACTGGACATGTATTTGTATTTCTTAAGTTTGTGAGGTGTTTATGCTAGATATTACAGTTCAAATTTTGCTATTTTAAATACTGACTAAAATCCTTAACTTGCCAATAAAACCTCTTTTTCTCTTTCCACAGAAGTGGAAGAAATTGTTGTTCCTTGTGTAGGGTTATATACAGGTTTTACTCAGCTGAAATGAATAGAATTAGCTAAACATATGCATAGTCCTCTTCCCTTTTGGAAGATGGCAATATGAGTCAACTATTAGCATAAGTGTATTCATGTGGTTATATTTGGCATAATTGCTCCTTTTTCTGTGTATCATATATTTTGGCTATTGTACAGAGTATTTTGGTTACTTTTTGTTTTAAGTCTCAGTTTGTGTGCTACCACACAAATATTCCATCTGTCTTCTCAGTCCACACAGAAGAAAATATTTAAACTAGGAAACCAGGGGAAAGGAAAAAATTCTAAATTTACTGAAATTAATTGTAACCCCATCAACTCTGTCAATTGAACAAACCTGAAAAAATAACTATTGGAAAAGCTTTGCAGAATTTTCTCAAATATTATTTAATGTGTCTTGTTCTATGTGGGTTAGACATTACCTCTGTTGGTAGGAAACAAGACCTGCTCCTTAGCATTTCTGTAGAAAGGAGACTATTAGGAGAATATTAACCCAAAAAATACAGTAGAACTCAGTTAAGACTTAAGGACAGCATAACTGTAGTTGTGCTAATAATGTAATGTCATGATGAAAAACATGCATCAGAAGAAAAGCCACAAAATTCTAGATGGCAAATAGAACTAAAACTTCCCCAGTGTCTGTTCAAAGAATATGCAGGAGGTGCCAAGCATTTTTTAATATTCTGAGAAGGCAGATATACCATGTACAGAGGGAGAGAATAATATTTCTGCCATTTCCTCCCTCTCCTCCCCTTACTGTTTCCATTGTAACTGGGCAGTCTGGGCTGGTTCATTCTCATTCATGTCCTGATCTATGGCAGGCTTTGGGAAGATGACAGAACAAACTGTCCAATTTTTCAAAGCTGAAGATGCAGAGATGAAGTAAAGAGCCACTCCTGTAGTATTACAGCCTAATTCTGTCTGCCCAGTGCCATCACTTAAATACTGATGCTCGCCCTGAGGCAGCCATAGTGGTAAATGAAAGGTGTCTTAGTACTGTCTTTCAGCTGTGTTAGAGACTTGTAGATCATCTATATGTTTAATGGATGGATGTGAGGCTCTAGGACAGAGGTGATATTAGTTAAAGGCTGGAAACTAAACCCAAAAATAACAGTCATTTTTTAAATGCCAATTGGGTTCGAAATACCTTTTTTTGAAGCTTTGAACCTATCCAGTTCCTTTGATATCAAGGCATGGATAAAATTTAAATTTTCCCATGGTGACATGATCAGATGGATGTGATATAACAAATTGTTTGGGAATCTACTGTATATGTTGCAAGAAGAACCATCAGTATTAACAGACTAGACTATGGAATTACTCCTGTCATATAGAATATCCAAGAAAAAGTAATAGTCAATTAAAGAAATTATATGGATTATTGAGGCATTATGATTTATTAACTCTGTGGGCTTCTGAAGCTTATTTGTGAGACTTTACAGTCAAATGTCACCTGTGCAACATTTATAGCTCAAGTATAGGAGTCCTATTTCTTGTACTTTTTAGATTTTTTTTCTGTAGTTATTTTGAAGCTTTGATCGCTGTCTACCCTAAGTGCTTGCTAACATGGTTGGAAGATAAACAAATCACTCAAACCTGTAATTGAAAGCAACTTTTTGTGCCATAAGAAGCACAGCCTGAGGATTCGCTATCATGTAGTATTCTTAGTTTCTTCCTCCTTGAGCCCTTTTCATGGGTTTTGTTCACATAAAAATTCAAATCTGATTGCCAGAGGAAATTAAGCTCAAAGTAAAGGGTTTATTCTCTACAGGAAACACTTGATAACAAATTTAGACAGTTGGATTCTACTTTAAAAGAGGCTGATGGGAAAGTCCTAGGAATCAGCACTAGTGTTCAGGCTATGATGGTTATAACATATAATTGTATATACAACTTATGTTGTAAGAAGCTACTCTGAAACTGAGACTTTTTCTGTGGCTCAAGTAATTCAGAGGAATTTTTTCAAAAGAATCTGTTTCATACATGCTGGTGAACGTGTTCAACCCTATTTGGGTTGGGCTCTGGAGTCTGGGCTAAGTAATTTCATCATCCTGACACCTGCAGTCTTGATTCATCCCAAAAGTTAGTGCTGATCAGAGATTGCATTGGATAAATGTGTGGATGAAAAACGTTAGGAGAGGAGAAGGGGAGAGTTTGCATTCTTTCAGAGAAAGGAATGTGTAAAGCTTTCATATTATTTTATATGAAAGCATGGCTGTTCTGATTGAAAAGTTATTTATGTAAACTATCTTACTGTATTTTTACATGCCTCAGATGCTGCAGTACCTGTGACCTATTAGTTAGGTATTTTTGGGTACTGGCAATCTATAGGATCTTTGATTTGACTACAATGTAGCATTCCAGACAAAGATCAACTATAAGGACACACAATGCCCTACTGCCTTCTTTTCTTTGTCTCTACCTTGAGAAAATGGGTGATAGAAGAACTGGGTTGTTGTGCATTTGTGTCATGGAAATACTACTACTTGAAGGAAAGACAGCAGAATTAGGGACAGAATTGTTTGAGCTTGAGTCTCCACTTGCAGAGAAACAAAGCATGTTTGTTGTGAGGTTGCCTTTAGATGAGCAAAGCAAATAAGAATTGTTGCTGATAAAAACGTGAAAAGTCATTTTCCCACAGAGTATTTTCCTGCGTGGTTGAAGTAGTATTGTGTGGGCAGCAGCAGCTAAGGGATTCCCAAGGCACTTGTGTTCTATTTTTCCACTGTGTTGTTTCTAGTAGACAAGAAAAGAAAATAAAATGATAGGTGCTACATTTCCTATTGTTTTTCTTATACAGAAAATACCTAGAAACTATAGTTTCATGTTCTATTCAGAGAGACCAGATGTCATTAAAAACTTGTACAGTTAATAACCTATCATGCCAGTTATTTTAATCTTAAATATATCTTTCTCCTCTCTTTAGATTTTAAAACAAATCAATAACTTGACAGAGTTTTAGTATGGAAAATAGAAAGGCAAGCTTTTTTTCAATCATCAATAATCTTGGTTCTATCACATCAAATGTCTGAATAAAACTGAATGGTTCTATAACTGTCTGACGGGAAAAAAAATTGAACAATACTCCTGCTGTTCCAATGAATTGTGGAAAATGAAAGATGGAAATATTTTTCCTTTGCAAGGGTAATAAATACATCAACAGATTTGGTTTCAGCTTGATTTTTGCTCTTTTGTTATTTTTTTTAAGAATGCGGATAAAAATGGGATTTGGGTAGGATGAGAGTAGTTTGTTACTATTTTCTATTCCTAAAAACATCTCGTGAAAATTATTTATGATGAGTTTTAGATGCATTTTTATATTTCTAAACCTTGGTTTTAAGTGGCTTGGTCCAAACTGAAATGATAGATCTTGTAAAGATTCATGAGGAGTATGCATACCTCCTGTTCCATAATCCTGCTACACTCAAATGCTTTCCATATCAAAGGCTTTCTGCTCAAAAAATATTATGCAACATATTGGTTTTGATATATTCAACTGAATAAAAGGCATGGTGAATGTTAAGTTCTGAAACAAAGAAGTGGAACTGTGTATTTTTAATCTTTTTCTTATATGAGCTCAATTAAAGTCATCCAAGAATTAAAAGGAGATATTGTAAAAGATACTGACACTTCCTTCTCTAAAATATGTGTCTTGTAGTCACTTGGACACATTTAGATTGCTAGTGTTATAATTGAAAAGAAAAGCAAGTCTTTAAAAATGCAGGAGGGTAGCACTTCTGCCCCTGACTGCTACTCATCTCAAAAATATAATAATCATTTTAGAAGTTCACTCCTTCCATTCTCCATCCTTCACACAGGTCAAAGTTGATGTTTTCACCAAGACCAAGCCCAAGCAGAGTTGACAAAAGATACTCATCCTAAAGAGCTTTTATTATGAATAACAGATCTTGTTAGCCAGAGGCATTTTGAGAAGGGCAAAGGGATTCAGTCAGAAAGCAGATATTGGAAAAATGCTCATAATTCTTCTATATTTTTATGCTGCTTTTGTTTCTTGCCAAATTAAGTACATAGTACTTACAGACATTTAAATTTAATATATTATCACTTTACCGCCTTTCTTTGCATCACAAGTTCCTTCAACTTATCTTTGAGGTCATTTAGTTACTGGCAGTTTTTTAGCGAGGTTTACTATATACCACTTGATCTCTCTTGGAATATCAGTTTTTCTCCTTACATCCCATAAAGGCATTTCTTTTGAAGTCCACACTTTTGTCTATGAATTGCCATCTCTGGTATGTTTAACAACAGGGATTCTGCAAATTTGAAAGTGGAAGGGTTGGGAAAATTTCTGTAGAAATGTAGGTGAAGTATGCTGTTATTGGTGGCATGCTTCTTTTTTCATTCTTGCTGATTTTTCTGATTCCATTTTGAATGTTTAAGTCTGAGATGAGTTACTGAGTTTTTCACAGGGTCTTCTCTTTCTAACAGGAAAACTTAAAGTAAGTTTGTGGGGACTTTTTTGTGGTGAGGAAATGCTGTCTGAGTGTAATGATTATGCTTTTTAGAGATTTGTATTAATTTTTGTATGTAAATGATTAAAGGGATCAACTTATTTTAATAATTGCATTGAACTATTCCAAAAATCTATACTAAGGAACTTCAAATCCACTGTCACTTAATAACCTTGAATACTTTTCTGCTAAATCTTAATAGAACATTAGCAACTAATCACTTGCATTATTATGGTGCTTGTAGTGATTCATTTATTTCTTTTAACATTGAAACAGACTCAAGGATCTACCTTATTCAGTTTAAATGCTGATTTAATACTATGTATAAATCTTTTCTCTTTAAAATGAGTTAACTGTTTATTTGTCCTTAACCACTGAGGCATGAGAGCTGTATTTATCCCTTGTTTGCCTAGGAGGGATCCACTTATCTGTGCCCAGGGGAAGCTGCATTTTTCAGTTCAGGGAAGTCAGCTGTCCTTGGGAATAATGTTTACATCAATGATATCATGATCAAGCATCGTGTTTTAAGAATCACAGGATATCCAAGAGAAAAGGTTTGATTTGAATTGGAATCTCCAGTAGGAGAAAAATATTCTTGAGAGTATCGTGAAAGGAAATAGCACTGATGACAGAAGCAGAGCCTAAGGTTAGCCTCTCATCTACAAGTATTATAACAGTTCCAGATGAATTCCAACCATAGAGGAGGTAGAAGAATTTGCTTGTTTAAAATGCAGGTAGCTATAGGAATCCTTTTGTTTCATTTATGCAGTTTTTTACCATAAACCAAACTCTATTGCAAATATTTGATATTTGGGTAATAACTTTCTCCCTTTGATCTTAACAACTGTTTAGGTCTCAATGTTTGCTTAGCAAAGCTAAGCCATGCTGAGTAGCAGTCACCAATTAAATGGTCCTAGGTGATGCTTACCAGGCTCGGTACCTGATTTGAGGTTCTTGGTAGTATTTGGGGAGGTGCATGGGAGAACTGCCATTATTTTGTGCAACATATCTTCCAGTGAGCAGAGACAGTCAAAATACCGTTTGCTCACAGGAGAAAGTGGAGCAGGCTCGTGTATGTAATGCATTCACCAGTCTATCACAAAGTCATTTAGGACTAAGTCTTGAAGAATTGCTCTTTGGCTCTACAACCTTCCTCATAGTAGTTAGCCAGTGTAGTTCTGATGGTTTTTACTTATGTAACCTTAAAAGCAGTGCCTGTTCCATATGTGAACAGTGATGTTTTAGATCTGTTTATTGTCACAGAGGTATTTCCATGGCTTGGAAAACTACTGCCTGTAGTTGTTCTGAGATGTGGGAACCTGAAAATATCTCTGGGCAGAGTTAAGCTCAGTCTTTTCCAGAACATCCCAGAAGAAATATTTGATTCCACAGCTGTTCTGAAGTGAGTCTCCTTCAATCTGTCCCTAGATCTACTGAATATCTACTCAATTTTTCAGTTTCAAAAACAAATGAATCATTATCATAGGGGTATGCCACAATAGCACTGAAATTTTTTCTCTTTCATCGGGATAATTATGATGATGTAGTTGAAATGAGATTAAAGTTTACTGATAATTTAAAAAAAATGAAAACTACACCTTCAATAAAACATACCCAAAAATGGCTTTGCTTATCAATCCTAAATAAACCTGTGTGGACAATTGAGGGGAACAGTACCATAAGGCTCTCATGTTCTTTTGTAGCTTGTTAAGAACTGGGAATAAGAAACCTCCATGAGTTTCCTTATTTTATCCAACTTAACCAGCACAGAATGAGAAGCAAGGGAAGGAAGGTGTGTTTTTATGTGTGTATGTTGTACACCAGCCAAGGTGCAGCCTATCTCGGTAGTACTTAGCCAAGACTAGTGGGTTTTTCTGACAGTGGAGTAAACTGGACTTGAGAATATATATCAAAAGGGTAAAGTCTCTTCTAGGCCTTTTTCAGACTGCCTTCCCCTGATAGTTTGTGTATGATTTTGATCTTACTTATGTTGGTTACTTGACCATAGAGAAGACAGTTCAGTTATCATCAGCAGTTAGGGGTATGTAAACCCCTGGTTTGTTTGATATGACAGAGTTTACAGAGAAATATTTTTAGCAGAATATCAAAGAAGATTTGGGGGTGTTTTGAAAAATGTAAGCATTTTATTCTTGAGTTTTATAAAAAGGAGTTAACATTGACCATGTATCTTTTAACCTTTTCTTCCCTCATGCGCTTTTTATGATGTTGTGTGACACAAAAGCGATAACAGGAGTGAAGAATATGACAAAGTATGTAAGAGTGATGCCTGCTCCCTTCTCTGAATAACAATCTATCAGAAACACTGCCAAAAGGAAGACATTTATAGTGTTAAATAGAATGTTCACAATTTCATGGGACCTATGCCTTTAGGCAAGAAAATGATCTAAAGGTATTCACTGCAGTAGAAGGTGAGCATAAAACTGCTCACTTTTAGAACTAAGAAAAGCACTAAATTTTGTCTCTACTTTTGCAGTAATTCCTTTACATCCTTACTCATTGCTGAACAGCAATGCTTACAATTGTCAGAATTTTTTTTGTACCTAAAACCACATGTGCATAAAGGAGGAATAATGTGATTTCTTCTATTTTAAAATATTAGAAGTAGTCAGATACTGGTGTAGACTGCATGAATTTTTGCTCATTCCTTCTGTGTTATTCTGTAAGGTTTGGGGATTTTTTTATTATAAAATCAATATTATAAAAATACTGTCTCATATAGCATAAGTTTAGAGACATTTTGATATCAACCTTAAGAAATAAGTACTGCTTGTATGAATTTTAGATTTTTAGGCTAATTTAGAATGTTAGTCTTAAATTGGCTGGCTCCTAGGTCTCTATGCCTGTTCAGAGATTAACATTGGAACAGAAATGATTTGGATTATAAAATCTGGCAAATTTCCCTCCTTAGGCTTCCAAACACTGGGTGAAAGACTAAATAAAAGAATAGCTACATTTACATGCCTGGTGAAATGCAAAGCTGAGGAGTGAAAAGTGGCTACACTCCTCAGTCTTATAGTTTGCTTTTGGTAATTTCATTGCTGGAAGCAATTAAAAAGCAACTTGTGCTGATGGCTTATCTGTAGTGATAACTTCATAGGTATATGCCCTGGCATAAAAAAAAGTGTGTTAAGTCTCTGGAAAATCTGGTAGATTGAATAAATAAATACTTGTGGATTGTGTATTCATGCAATGTGCAAAACCAGGCAACATAAACTTTCATATGCTGGAAACTTAATTGGTTTCATGACTTTTAAAAGCCTTTTAACAGATGGAATGTGTATTACTGCAGAGAGAAAGAAATATTAAAAAAATCTGGAAATTAAGTCCACACTACTGCAGAACTGTCAGGCACTCAGGGCACACTGCATATTTGGTTCCAAACTTTCCCTGTACTTTTGAACTCCCAGCACAGCACTGAGGCCTCAGATCTCCAGAGACAGACTATTGCATTGGTTGTGTAGAACTGTGCTTTGTGTGGGTTGATAGTGTTTGATTTTCTAAGGGTATACTGCTAGTCTCAACATATGTTGTGAATAACTCTTTTATTCTTTACTCTTCAGGACTACTTCTGAAAAAATACTTGACACATAATCTTGTGGGATTTTTTCCCTATATTTTTAATGAGCCCTCTGTTCTGTTTGTATTTAACATTAAAATTTACTGTTTCTTTAATTGCAGTTTAGTCAAGCAGGGAGTCTTTCAATGGATAGCTTTGGGAACTGGAGAGATTTTCTTTTGTTATATTAAACAGTGTTTTCACGTTCCATAATGTTCTCAATTCAGCAACACTGAAGCACATCATAAATTTAATTAGAAGGGTTTTCTTAAAGCAGTGTTTGGGCTGATAAATAGAAATATTGAGAAGTAATTTTCCTAATGATATAGCAGAAGTATTTTGGGACTGTAGCACAAGACTCTTGACTATTTTTCCCTTTCCATTTGTCTTTCCCTGGAATAAGAGCTGCATAACTTTAGTTATCTTCTTCATTAAGTAACTTTCATGACAAGAACCATCATGAGGTATTATCAAAAGCAATTAGAATCTCCAAACAGATCCTCATTAGGGACAAAAAGACATCTAAATCTATTTCAATTGGTTCAGAGTTTAATACCTTTATTGCTTTTTTTGTTTGTGATCTAAATAAGTTTTGATTATCTTGGGTAAGTTTTATCAAAAACTTTTTTTGTATGTTTCCTTGCCCATAGTTTATCTGTTCTGGAATTGTGATTTGTCAATATTCTTATACTTGTATGCAGAAGATGTACTGAAGCAAAGAAATATATATCTTCTGCACTGAAATAAATCCTTCTTAACATTTAATTCAAACAAAATAAATTCAAATTAAAGGGCAAAGAAACTTAAGCTCCAAAACCTATTAGCAAATAATGCAAAGATCAATGGATACATTTTTAAAGGTTGAAAATAAATTGAAGTTACAGATTGGTTAAGGTTATCATCTATTTGGGATGAATGTGTACTTCCATTGACTCATTTCAAGCTGAAATGCTTCAAGTTAAGCTGATTTTTAAAAGTTGTGTGTATATCTGTGTCTTGAACAAAAGCAAAAACTTGGGTAGTCTGAAGTCTTGTCTAAGAATGACTTTAAGCATATTTTCTTGCCTGGGACTACTTCCTTCCTTATGAAACGGGACGCAAAGATAGTTTAGCTGTGTAGAAATGTGTACTGGTGACTTATTTCAAAAGACTTGTGAGCAATTTCTTTAAAGAATAGGCTTGCCTTTGCACTGTGCTCTTGCCACATGGTTCTCTTAAACTGCTGCTAAGACATGCATCAGACATTGTGCCCTTCACTTGCTGTGGGGAATGAATATGTTGGTGAATCTGTTGCATATGTCAGCACTTCTGTGACAAACAGGAGGGACTAAACTGGGAGGAAGGTACATTAATACTTCTCGTATCCCAGTTACCAGAGTCCACCTTAGAGTGGCATGGTAATGCATAGTACTGTATTTGTCTTATGTAGAAATACACAATATAGCTAAATTATCATCACCACTGAGAAAAAAAAAAAAAAAACCCAGACCAGTAAATTACAGCTATTTAGGAGACAAAGAACTCTATACTGCAAGGCTGTAGGCATTGAGAAAGTAGGAGTCTGTCTGGACTGCTTTTAGTACAGTATTGCAGAAAATTTTGAAAAGTTGTAGAGAGGGAAAGGGGATTTTGTGTTTTAAAAAACTGATTTTTTTTCCTTCTCATTCACCCACACGTTCTCTTTTACTCATGTGTTAGTGGGTGCTGCAATTTGTGTCCCCATTGTCTAGGTAGGAGCTGGGAGTGACACTAGCAAATACCTAGCATGTATTTTTCATGGCTTTTGGGTTGTTCCTGATGCTGAGGTCTGGATGTGATTTTTTCACTCTAAAAAAGTGGACAGTAGTTATATTTTTTTTTCCTTCATCCTTTCCCAGCAGGGCCAGACTTCACTATTTTAGAGCCAAAACTATATGTTGTAGAGTTCAGAAAATGGTAATATCTGTAAGAAAAGATAGTGGCAATATTAATGCATATTGAAATTGGTTGGTGTTTTGCCTTTGATTAGAGAAAGTCTCGATCAAATGTTTGTTTTTTTTTATAAATCCAGAAGATCACAGAATGTGTCACACTGATATCTTCTTTGCTAGGAAAGGTGCTAAACAGAATCCACACCTAGACTGGTATTTTTGCAAGGGATGCCTTATAAACCTTTCCTAATGACTGTCCTCCTTTGCTGTTGGCAGTGGTGATTTGTCTGTTCTCTCAAATGTCAGTAAGCCAAAGATAAAGGAAGGACCTGAGCAGCAGGTATGTAATCTTCTCTTTATCTCTCCTTCAATATTTCAGGAGTTTTACTTTAAATGTGGAGCACACCCAACGGCTGACAGTGAAACATCTGTGGCTTTGAACCTCGTTACAACAAACAGCCGCTGTATCACGTGTATAACATGCACAGATATTAGGTAAGTACAACAAAAATTGTCAGAGATGTACAGTCTCAGTGCTTCAGAGTACTTATCACTTCCAAAGAACCTCTTTTTCTTTGCACATTTTCCTTTTTAAAGGCTGGGATTTTTTTTTCCCTGGTAGCATGGTGAAAAATGGGTCATATTTTCAGGTGTGTTATTTGTTTAGCTGGTAAAATTGCAGTTCATATTTTTGCACCTTCGTCATGTTGCAGATGGAAATCTGACTGCTTTAGTTCTAACTAAAACCTTGAGAGCTCAAGATACACAATCTTGAGTTGTAGGTATTTTCTGCTAATATGTATTCAAGAACCTGGGAAAGAGCTGGATTTTTGAGGGGTCAGGCTGCTCCTGAAGAAATTAACTTCTTGGTGTTTGTTCTATAAATCAAAGTGAAATGCATCTGTTCTCATGTTTGTGTTTATGGCGGTTTGAAATACTGTAATCCATCTTTGCATGTGGTATTTGAGCACATACATTCAAGAATATCCATTACTTGAGAATGCATGGATTAAAAACCAATTGCCCGAAAAAGACAGCTATCATTGTAGTGAAGAATTACCTGAAACACATTTATCTACTGATTAGGAGGTAGTTCATATGAAAGTGTAAAGAGAATTGTGAAATGGTAGTTGTTGGTCAGAAGGGAGAAATGGGAAAGGACACTTGAACTCTGTACTGATTCATATGGTGTGTGTCTTCTGGAAAGAGCTGGTTTTGGAAGCATCCTTTGTTTAACCAGTTCTGTAAATACACCACAAAGACCAAATATCAGTCTCTGTGAAATTGGTACGTCAGCATTTTGCAGCAAGGGTGCTGACTCAGGTACTCAAAAGTGGCTGGTTCTCCCGTCCCTTCTAAAAATTGCCTGGGCAAGAGAATGGTTTGGCTTACTGAAGTGCAGGCCCCTAGAGCATGCCTGCACTGCTAAACACAAGAGGGCCAAAGGCTGATGCCCAATCCCAAGCCAGATGGAAATGCCTGACAGATGTCCTGCACAGAGCTGTGTCACCTGGTGCTTCATCATAGCCAGCTTGGGCTGGTTGTGGAGCTGCAACCCAACCATTGCAGATCTGCAGTGAAAGTACACTTTTTATCCTAGCAGTAAGATGGAATGGAAAAAGGTTATTCATGTT
Source organism: Melospiza georgiana (assembly GCF_028018845.1). Classification (NCBI taxonomy): domain Eukaryota; kingdom Metazoa; phylum Chordata; class Aves; order Passeriformes; family Passerellidae; genus Melospiza; species Melospiza georgiana. The sequence goes on along the minus strand of NC_080432.1, from coordinate 50,438,541 downwards.
ACCATATTTCCTGTGTGGGACCCAGGAAGTTACAGAGGAGCTCACTGAAGAGCAGCAAAGGGGTAAAACTTGCTCAATATCTGAGCTTTTTGGAATAAACAGTACCTATCTCTGGGACCTGGGTCCACAGGGCTCTCAAGAACTCTTAAGTATTTCTAGACTTCAGGAAAAGTTTTCTGTTCTGAGAATTTAGTGTGGTTTTTTTTTTTTAATTCTCTTGAAACAAAAAAAACCACAACAAGCATAAAAAAAATTCCAACCCAAAACCAAAAAACCAAACTAAAACAAACAGACAAAAAAAAAGAAACTAAGAAAACATAGGAAAAAAACTTGTCTAAAATCCCCTTTCTGGGTAACATTAAGAGAAGCAAAATGTAAGAAATTTGTTCTCTCTCATCATGTCAAAACATTGATACACATTTTGATGATAACTCTAAATTTTTTGAGAATGTATCCATAAATGAAATTCTGATTATCTTTCAGAATTTTGATTTCTTTTTTTTAGAGCTGTAAAAGCCACCCATGCACTTTTGTGTAATACTAGACGTTTGTAGGTGATACCAAAACCCAGGATACTATTTTACCATTTTATTTTTCGTATGGAAAATCCTGCAAGTTGTTAAAATAGAATTTCACATGTATCTTTGGGTGGATGACATAATTTTCCAATTAAAGCTGTGCAAGAAATTGCTTTAGTTTCTGATTTTGTCTTTTTCCAGTTTTAAGGAGGGTCAAATGTAAGTTTTGACCATCGGAAAGAGCAAGATCATACAATGAAAGCATTTATCAGTTATGAAAAGGTCATTGTTAAATCTTGGGCTACTTAAAAAAATCTCCACTCGTGTTTTTTTGGTGTTTCTTTACATTTTTTTTTTATTTCTCCAACCTAACACTCTTGTAATATTTGTATGTAATTCCAAGAAATTGCATAAATAGTCATAATTTTTTCCTTTAGTTAAATATTTAAGTGATTGTACAGGAAATTACTTGCTAATACGCTTATGAAGTTGAAAAGTAGCATTTAGGGCACTCTGCAGTTTAGAGTATTTTGTGAAACCTACCTTCATCCTTCTGTAGCATTCATGTGAAAAAGAGGATTAACTGTATTTGGTACATTAGCTAGCACCCTGTATTAGCTTCACTTTAGTAAAATATGAAATTTATGTCTGTTCTTCAAAGTAGATTTTTCTTCCTTTTTTTCTGGAAAAAACCCCAAACCAGCAACAGGACACCAAACAGGAAAAGATGACAACGAGATACTATTGGCAATTTTCTTAAGTATTTTTATTTTCAACATAAACCTTATCTCTAGGTGTTTTTTATCAATTTATCATTGACAGTTAGTCTACCACAGGCAGAGTAATTAAGTTCCAAGATTTTTGGCGAGGCATTTGTATGGTTTTAGCAAGGTTAGCAAAGCTTATACAAATCATATATAAAGCAGTAGTATACTCTGCTATATAGAAAAAATACAAAGTGGAAGCAATGATAATCTATTGCCAGTTTTTATCCTTAAGTTTACATTAGATGCACTTAGTTTGCCTTAGGTTTATATTTTATATAAATATTTTCATGCAAGTCTGACCACTGGAGTGAAATAGTTGGAAGCCAAACGCCCTTGCAGGGCTATGCTAAATCCATAGGCAGTATTCCATGTAGTGTAATGCCTTCCCATGTATTCTGCTTATCTGCAGCAGAGTTAGTGTGAATTGGCAGCCTTTATACATTTTTTTCTATAGCATTCAAGGTGATGGGTTGCTATTCTATGTCTTTGAAGAAGCTTTAATAGATTGAGCAAATGGCTGGAAGTTGAAACAAATACTAAAACTGTGCAATCCTCAAGGGAAGATCTGCTTTTGTCAACTGTTTCCAGTAGAAATAACATCAAAAGGGGTTAGGAGTACCTCAGGGTACCCATAAATCAGGCTCAGGAATAACAGCAGTTTTAAGCAGTGTAAAAATAAAATGTGTAGAACAGAAATGCCTCACGTCATCTTTCACGAACTCGGTAGGGTACAATTCCTAAAGGCACTATTATTTTTAGCTTTCAGCAGATACAGATAAGTGTAAAAGATATAGGACATACTGTCACTTAATAGGTAGAAAGAATTCTCCAGAAGGAGCAATATTTGGTGTTGTGTTATCAGATTTTTTTTTCCCCTCATCTATTAAAACCTTGCTTCATAGTCTTGAACAAAGAAATGTTTTGCTTTGTTTAAACATTGAAATCTTTTTATATGCTTTTCTGCTCTTTGGACTTTCTATTACTGGAATTGAGAGTGAGAACTTCTGCAAGTTAGAAATGTTTTCCTTTCAGCATCAATTAGTGACATTTTCCTATCACTCCTGCTTACTTATTTCCTCTATTGTAGAGCCAGAATTGAGACAGATTAGGTGGGGGGGGGGGTTTGGGTTTTTTTGTGTTTTTTTGGGGTGTTTTTTTTGTTTGTTTTTTTTTGTTTGTTTGTTTGTTTTTTTTTTGTTTTTTTTTTTTTTTGGTTTTGGGGGGAGTTTGGAGTTTTTTGGGGTTTTTTTTTTTTTGAGATTTTTGTTTGGTTGGTTGTTCTGTTTTGGAGTTTTTGTTGTTGTTGTTGTTTTTTAAATGTGATAGTGTTCCTAAATTGATAAAGGGATAAAATCGTTTGCTTCTCAATAAAACAATAAATACATAGGTAAATGATTTACTGTTGTGGCTTTTACCTGTGGGTTTTGTATGTCAAAAGAAGACCATCTCCCCGAGTTTATTATGGGGATTAGGGTTTTTCTAATTTCCTATTTTAGATTTTCATCTTTATGATGTTATTGTTGATGAAGTGTGCCATGTTCCTTATTGACCTATATTTTGTACTGTTTTGTGCATTAATGTTGTACATTGCTTTGAAGTAAAATATTTGTTGAATTGCTGTTTAAATATTGTTTAGAGAAACCTGAAATATTTTGCCTTGTCTTTTTCTTCTTGTAAAAGATATATGGTATTAATGCAGGTTACAGGGAAAAAAAAGTGTCAGAGGAGGAATATAGCAGTGACTATGACAACAAGTGGATGAGGCATCAGGTCAGCCATGGCATTCAAAACCCTTACATTACAAATAATTCCAGAATCTTTATCTGATTATTTGAATTCAGTGCTACAGCTGAAGAGACAATTTGCCAAATTCAGCTTTTGACGAGGTCCACTAATTAGCTCAATTGGTTAGAGTGTGGTGCTAATGCCAGGTTTGTGGCTTTGATCCCTGTACAGGCCATTCAAATAAAAATTGGACTTAATTATTCTTGTAAGTCTCTTTCAACTAAGAATATTCTGAGATTTGTTTGAGAACTGTTAACATTTTCTTAGTGAAGAAGCTGTAGTGCAAGTTTGATTCAGGTCAATTTTGCTGTTATTTGGAGAGATTTTTATGAGGGACCTTCTGTCGTTTTCTGACATGAAAATGCAGGCTATGCCCATTAAAGGACATTACTCATAGGATGTTTTCAGAAGAGTAAATAGTACCTTATTCTAGACTTATAACTAATATTTCTCTTTGCTTCTGGGACATAGGATTCTAAATTTACCCTTTTAGGACATTATAATCCAAGTAAGTTATTAAATCTATATTTAGATATTCTTTTTTGAAGTACTTTTTCCTTCCCTGTAACCCTTCTTGATAATGTGGTCTCTGCTCCAAATCTTTGTTAAATTATATTGTCTTTATATACCTTGAGTAGTTCAAAGAGGAGTGGAAAAAGATTGTGCTAAGAATTAAATCTACTTTGTCTAAGCACTATGACCATCAGGGACAATGTCTACTGCTTTATTCCCTAATGTTCCTTAAATTAATGAGATTTCTTAAGAATCACTTATTTAAAGCAGGAAATTAGATATAAAACTAAGAACTGTTACTAATTGATTTAGAGCTTTTTTTTTCCTTTTCCCCAATGAGGTAACTTATAGAATAATCTTGTTACAGCTGTAATATTTGAGTTTTGATACAAGCAAAACCATGCAGAGACAACCTTTTGTTGAGAATTTGGGTGATTTTTTGAAATGTGAACCAAGTCTGATAATGCCAGTAAGTGACCTTCATTTCCTCTGAGATGCACAGTGTGGATTTGAGACTCAAGCACTTGTACCATGAGCTACTGGAAGATATGCCTTGTGCATGAAATTCAGTTGCCTTAATCTTTCTCTTGAGATGTAATCACTAGAATGCAGCAGCCCCCTATGGCAAAGACAGGACAGCAGTGCAGTTCTTACTGCTCTGCCTCTGAATCTGTTAAGTTCTGCACTGCAGCTGCATCTTCAGCTTCAACACATCTGGGAACAGAAGAGTGCATTGGCACAACTCTTGCACTTTCACATTGCACATATACTCTGCCAGCAGGGGACAAGTGAGGAGGATTTTATGCAACCTCACTCCTATGCTGGACATAAAGCACAAATTTCTCTTCATCTGGGAGAATAAAGCCTGCCTACCTTTCCTTCTTTATGAGGCTGAGTTTTTTTCCTATATCATTCCTTTGCTTGGCACATATCTTAGTGTACAGTTGACGGAAAGGACAAATGAAAAGGAATGTTTTGACAGCTTGCTGTTTTTTTTATTTTTTTTTTAATTTTCCCCCATGTTTGTGAACATAAATATAATAGTGTGTGGTATTATCTTACTGCTTGAAACAGCCATGAGTGAGGGTATTTGACAGTCGGCTGAACATGAGCCGGCAGTGTGCCCAGGTGGCCAAGAAGGCCAATGCCATCCTGGCCAGTATCAGGAACGGTGTGGCCAGCAGGAGCAGGGAGGTCATTCTGCCCCTGTACTCAGCACTGGTGAGGCCTCACCTGGAGTATTGCGTCCAGTTCTGGGCCCCTCACTTTGGGAGGGGCAACGAGGCTGGTGAGGGGCTTGGAGCACAAGCCATATGAAGAACGACTGAGGGAGCTGGGGTTGTTCAGCCTGGAGAAAAGGAGACTCAGAGGTGACCTCATCACTCTCTTCAACTTCCTGAAGGGTGGCTGTGGTGAGCTGGGGGTCGGTCTCTTTCTCCGGGCAACAACAGACAGAGCAAGAGGACACAGTCTCAAACTGCGCCAAGGGAGATACAGGCTAGAATTAAGGAGGAAGTATTTTACAGAAAGAGTGGTCAAATACTGGAATCATTTACCCAGGGAGGTAGTAGAGTCACCATCCCTCGAAGAGTTTAAAAAGAGACTGGATGTGACACTTGGTGCCATGATCTAGTTGAGGTGTTAGAACATGGGTTGGACTTGATGATCTTAAAGGTCTCTTCCAACCTAGAATTTCTGTGATTCTGTGATTTATGTCACAAATGAAGCTCATTTCTGAATTGAATATATTTCAATAATGTGCATCTCCTGATACACCTGGGATAAAATAAACATCATGAATTTCATTTTGTGTTTGACATTTAACCTGAAGCCTACAGATTCCAGAATATTGTCAGCAGGGTCTATATTATATGTTGTATGTTCTCTCTAATTTGTGGTGATTCCTACAGCGAGGTGTTTTTGTAGATTTGTTCACTTACGTATGTCATTTGTGTTGTGAGACACAAAGACTTAAAAGTTTAAATTATTTGGGAAGAGTCAGTGGCTTTAGTGTGTCAGGTATCCAAGTGTAACCACATCCAAGATTTCATGAGCTTCACTTCCAAAATATTCTGAAGAAACCTGAGCATGAATACTTGCATATAATCAATGAAAAATGATAGCTAATGAATGTTATTCTGTTCAAGTATTGTAAATTTAAATGTGAAAGTTAGAATTTATTTGCAATGTCCAAGAAAAGCCGAGTAGCAAATGTTTTTAAAACCTTGTTCAGAGATTCTTTTGCATGCCCACAGTGTGCCTTTTCTCCCATAGATGTTTGCAGGTTCAGATGTCTGGGACTTTCTTTTCCTTCTTTTTAAAATGAATTCCTTAACATGAAAGACAAAACATTTTCATCTCTGGTTAGTTTTGCTTCAGGCAAGGTTAGTAATAGCTGAATATTTTCACCATCTGATAGTGGGGTAGTGACCTATGAGGATTGTTATTGGAGGTCACAATCCACTTGTCTTTGGAGAGATGTCTGTATTGCAAAGGCATCATCACAAGTAATACTAATTAGCAAGCCTCATCCTTTCAGCAGAGACCTGAGGTCTGAAGGAACAAGGTGAACAGATTGCAGAGATGTTCCTTTCAGGCCTCAACTGAGGCATTGAGGGAATGGTTTTGGTAGGAACTCAGCTGTTGCTCTCTGCTGAGCGGCCGATGGTTTGGCATCATCCACTGCAGTAAGGGGAAGCAATGGAACGGGTTTGTGAAGGATGTGGTTGGCTTTTACAACAAAATAAGGAAACAAGAGTGAAAATATCCAGCAAAGAATGAAGCTGCCCAGCAGCAAAAACCTAAATATGCACCCAACAGAAGAATTTCATTTGCAGAAACTTAGGAAAAATTGAAAATAGCAGTATTGGGCAAATGTGCCAGGACGTAATTTCTGAAATCAAATACGTGAAGGACTATTCCTAAGACAAAGAGCCTGTCATAACATATAGAGAACTTTATGAAATGTTACTTGATACTTCATAGAGTCACTTAATGATCCTATATGGAACACTCTCTGCTGTCCTGGGTAGTGTCTTGGAGAGCTATTCAGTTCCTCAGTCAAATAGCTCCCTAGGAGTTGTTATCAGATTTCAAAAATGCATCATTCAGATAAACATTTTGATGGAATTTGATGGCAAGTGTTTATACACTGTTTTCAATTGATGTCTAGGGCAAGGTACTACTCTCACATTCTATAACTATATTTTTGATGTGTAACATATTTGAGGGCTTATGGGTACAAAATTTTGGGAAAACAAGGGAGGAATTGAGGGATATGTTGGGAGAAATATGTTCATTTGTGTACATATAAAAAATACAGTCACCTACTGCTATATTTCGCTCTAAACCATGGTGTAGGATGAATTGTCATAGCAGTGTACTGACTGACAACAGTATAAGGAAAATATTTCACACACTTTATACTGACAGTCTGCACTGAGCATACAAAGCTCTTGGTACATTGCAGTCTTGATGGACCTCTAATGGAATTTAATAATTAGAATTACGTTTTTGCTTTTTACTTATCAATTCATGATCATTGATAGCTCTCTTCCCTCTTGTTAATTCTTTGAGTGTTGTTGAAGTTTGCTTCTGGAAACAAAACTCTTTCTGAAGGTAGTCTTAGAAAGAGTCTGTTCCTTATTTTGTTCTGTAAGAGAAACCAGGTAGGATCCAAATATTTTAGATCTTCAGGGAAATTCCTTCTTCTTCCTGATCAATGTCTTTGTATAAAACATAATTTAGTAAATTTTTAATTATATGTTTACTTTAAAATATAGCAATTTTTGGAATAGTAAATTATTGCAATAATTGTTGTATACTGATAAATGATAGCAAAAATTTTAGTGTAAATTGTGCTGTGATGCACTAACTTCTTCATCAACTAAGTTACCAGCACAATTGAAGTTTCCTTATAAAGGGAAAATCCAGGGCATGTTTCAGGCAGGGGCATAGAAAGTAAATTCAGTCCCTTAGTGGAAAATTGACAAAAGTCAAGTAAATTGTTAATACCTAACTGTTAGGAACTTGATGCAAAATGATGCTGATTTGCAGTGTGGTTTGAAAATGACAAGAAATACATCATAATCAAAGTCAATAACAATCTGTTAAGTTCTGTCAATATCTGTGACATAGTAAGGGTGCTGGGTGCAGACATTTGAAAATAGTTGAAAATGTACACGATTAATAATCGTGGGCAATTATTAATAATTTTCCCAGTACAAGTTTGTAAATGGTAGTGATGCTGCACTGGTATGTCAATGTAGGACTACTACTAGAAAAATGACACCAAGAAAACCACATTTTTATATTGTTACAATCTCCTTTGCTAAGACTTGTACTTTCACTTGACACGTTTGTTTTAGGTTATGTTAAAGTAATTCCATATCATTTTACATTGAAATGCAGTAAGCAGGATGAAAACAAGTACATTCATCTATCAAAACTGTTTGAATTATTTCTTTATATTTTGCCAATTACACCGACATAACTTTCTCTTGCTGAGGGAATAAGTCTTACAGCTGATCTGTAAAGATCAACTGTGGCTGTGGTTGGACCTGCTCCTGAAGGAGTTCAGTGGTAGTGAAAAGTGAGTGAAATAGTAGAGAAAATGTGTTGCTGGATAGCAAGATAAGGGAAAAATGATAACTACTGTACTGGAGACTACTCTCCTGAAGGAGCTAGCATAAGTGTGGCTGTTCTGTGCAGAGATTTCAGAGGTTTTCTACCACAGCAAGCTTTTACAAAACTCTCCTCTGACTCATTTTCAGTTTGGCTTTCCTTCAAGGGTATGTGCTCCTGCATGTTTACTAAGTAAAATGGAATTTTGATTATTATTTCACACCTATTTATATATAATACATACGTGCGTGTATACATATATACATTCTTATGTATATGTACTTGTTTCTTTGTCCTTCTTCTCTACAAGCAATCTTCAGTTATTTGAAGTGCATTACATTGATGAATGTTTTCCCCCTACACTATTCTTATTTCACTTTACAAAGGAGACAAATCTGCCCATATTTCTGGTGAAAGTAGGAACCAGACAGTGCTCCTTTGGCATGCAAATTCCATCTGCATTTTACAAATTACTCATTCTTTTTCTTTTGTTTGAAGCAACAAATAGAACATTCATACCACTTCCCATAAGGTATGTTGTGTGTAACCACTGAAGGCAGTGTCAGTCAAACAGCTGCCAAGAAAACCAGGGCCAGCCTACTGATGTGCACAGTGCAGGAAAGATGACTGCACTCAGATGTCACCTCTGTGAAATCTGTCCAACCTCTTTGGAAACAGGCTGACAATGCTGATGTCAATCTTGAACTGCACTCGTGAGCAAGACTATGCCTCTGCTCCCTATGGATTCTCTAACCTTGCTGGAGTTTATTGGATTTCCTGACAAAAGAAGTTATATTTATTCACTTTTGCTATATGTGCCTCAAAAGATGTCAGAGCATGTCCTGATCAGAAAGCAGGTGGTGAGAGTGATGCTGCAATATGGTTCAGTCTGGTTATATAAAATAGAAAACAGTTTCTCAAAGTCATTTATCCAGTTCAATGCATTTGTAATTTAATTTTGTTTTTAAAGTAAAATGCCAAAACAAAAGAGAGAGAGCATTTTAAAGACCCTCATCATTGAAGTTTTGAGAAATAGCTCTTTTTCTCTCTTGTCCTTCAAATATATCCATAATTTTAGGCAAACTAGTCATTATTGTTTTGTGAGGACATAATTATGCTTGTTTCTGCTAAATTCATTTTAATTAAAAAGACATTTCTTTCACCTTGACCCTTTCGACTTTGGTTATGCAAACAGTTTTGTGGGTTTGAGTATTTTTTTGTTATATAAGTGTTTGCAGGTTAAGACTTATGTGCTGCATTACTGCAGATCATTTTCACATAAATAGAACTGTGACTTTTCCAGAAATAAGTATCTTCTACAGATGCACAGCCTGTCCCTCTTGCATTCAGCTGTGACCTTGAAAACTGATTAACAAAATAGTACTCTAAGGGACGCAAGGCTTCACATAAAGCAAGTGAAGCATGTACAGGCCCTTGAGGGGTGCTTAGAGTATCTCATAGACTCTAATGGTAATTCCTTTCTCTTTTAAAGCTATTAGGTGATTCTGGCTTGAGGCAATCCACAGTAATTTTCTCTTTAGTTAATTTTTTTGCTACAGATTTTATGAATTATCTTATTACAACCTCTCTTTCATGTTTTAAAGACAAAGTGTGTCTTTGTCTTTATGTCTGGTATCTATACGTATTTATCTGGTATCTATATGTATGTCTGGTGTCTGTATGTCTAAGTGTCTTCCTCAGCCACTCATTTTGGGTTGCTTTGTTGATTTTACATGGCATAAACTTTGGCACAGTAAGAGGATGAAAAGTTAAGTAGAGTTATGATTGTCTAAACCTGAAAACAGAGTGATGCTTGTGAAAAGCATTTAAGACCTGCATTTAAGACCTCATTTCCTTCAACAGTAAGAAGGACTATTTGAAAATATGCCATTTTCTACATTCCAAAAAGTAGTATATTGGTAGTTATTTAGTAACATTGGCAAGCTTTGAAAACCTGATTTCAAAACATAATTTATTCATTAATTAGAGACTTGTAGATTATTGTACTTTTGCCTTTCTCATTCTCTATGTTTGTATTTGAATTATGTTTTGGTTAATGAAACACGACCTTCTGGAAGTCAGAATTGAGAAATAAAATACAATTTAAAGCATCCTACACATCCCTCTCAATCTTGCTGCCAAATTTTGTGTCTTTAAAATCAAATTTATAATACATGAACAGGGGATATAAGGTATCGTTTATTAAGTCATTAAACTAGTAGAAGGCATTAAAGGAATTTTTGCAAGTGATAAAATAAAAAACAGTAGGCAAGACTGAATAGTAGCTCATCTTAAACATCTGTAATGTGCCAAGGTACAGAAGTATAAAATATAGCATTCCCTGCACTCCTGCTTTTTGCATTCCTTGTTAAAAAATCTGGTAGCAAAAGTGGAGACAGTTTTGTTGGGTTTTTGATCTCTCAAAGTTAAGGAATTCCAGTTTCTGAAGCTAGAAAGAATCAGGACAATATACAGATATTTGTTGGCCACTTGGCAACTTCTGCTCTGGTTATAGTGCCCTTCCGTATCTGGGACAGAGAAATTGAATCTCCTGAGAATTTTTGGTATTCTTCTTTGTTTTTCTTTCTCTAATTTCCTCATTTAATATGATGTGCTGTTTATAATAGCAAGGATTAAAATATTTCTGGAGAGGTGTCCTACTGTGCTGTTAGGGTCTCTATGGTGGTTTCAGTTCTGCAGAACATTTAGAGCCAAACTGTTACCTCACATCAGTAAGTAGTTAAACCTGTGCTTGCTGCATCTGAATAATCCCATCAAAACCAACAGGATCTAAATGCAGGTCTGTGTGCTTTGCTTGGTCAGAGCCCTGACTCATCCAATGTAATCATCCTGCACTTTCTGAGTGATATCCTCCAAGATGTAGTCATGGAATGTCTTTAATGAGTCTCTCAGTATGAGGTAGGATTTATAATGCTTTTCATCACAGAAAGCAGAGTGAATATTCAGGGGAGTTTGTTTTTCTTCTTTTGAGAATAAGACAGTTCTAGAAATATCTGCTGTCATGAGAATGAATTTCACTGGAAAGAGCTCTTGTCTCAATCCTTTGCTGTCTTTTCTGATTATCTGAGCTAATCTGTATGCATATGAAAAATGTGTTTTGTTTGATTTATCTTCCACTTTTCTGGGTGTCCTGGTGCCTTGTAATGACCCCCCATTTTCAGAGAGGTGTTTATGGTTTTGATCATACTGTCATAGAGTTTCCTGTTTTCTAGAAAAATACATTATCCATATTTGCAGTTCAGATGGTGTTTATCTAAGGGTTAAATCATTAACACTAGTACTAAAGCATGTTAGAAATGCTTCTGATGAAAATTATTCTTTTTCTAACATGTTGAACAATATTCTTGGCCTTTCAAAATATGTTACAGACTTCAGCATTCCTTTGGATTTTAGTTGCTGATCAGGAAATAGGATACTATTACTCTGTGTTCATGTTCCTTTCCTTTGAATTTGTTTGTTCTTTTCCAAATGTATGAATCTGTTATTTCTTCTTTTTCTACAAGATTCATAAGATTCTATTAAGCTCCTAAGGAAGTCAGGAGAATATCCTTTGAATTCTTTTCTTCCCTTTTCTCTTTCCTTCTCCCTGCTGTGTTTAATAGATTCTGCAAAGAATATTTTTTTTTTAGTTGAAGAAAAAAAAGGAAAGGAGGAAAAAGAGAATGAAAGCTTTACATTAGATCTGCCAAGAATGTTCAAGAGGTCATTTATGATACCAGCAAGCATCTTTACATTTTTATTTTAAAATAAAATTGTTTCCTAATTATTTTATGCAAGCAGTACACAGTCATGTAGTTGAATTTTATTGGAAGAATTTTTTTTTTAAGCAGTATGAAGCAGATTGGGCAGCATTGCACTGACCTTGGTTATAAGTGCTAATGTTAAGTAATAGTTTTTGACACTTGGGCAGAGTATTCCTTTAAAATGGTTATCTTTAAATAAAAAATTCCCCTTAGCATTTATTAATGTCTGTCTTATTGTTTACCATATGCCAGAGTGAAAAACATCCTACAGGTAAAAACATTTATATTCTGAATTGTTTTTTGTTTTTTAACCTTCAGTAGCATTTTTAACATTGCATTGCAGTTTTATTTATTTTAGCATGGCTTTTCCTACTGTGCATATAATCATATGCCAATGAAAGATTGATTCTGCAATGTGAGTACTCAAGTTCTAGAACAGGATGTTATTTAAACATATGCTTGACTTTGAACATGTGAGTCGTGGCTAAATATTCCAACAGAAGAATGCTTATTTTCATTAGCTTTTTTTTTTTTTTCAGTTATCCCTTACAAGTTTTTTCTTCTCTAATAGCTTGTCTTGTTAAGTTTACATCACAATATCTGAATTTTTAGAGCAAAGGTGCACAGATACCATAAGAGGAGGTATTTGTGAAATCTCAGTAGGGGTAAATGACTGTCTTCAGGTGGATGAGTTTCAAGACCTATACAAAACTGATTTGGAAATACCAAACTTATCTGGAAACTAAAAATCGGAGCATTCTTTCCTTGTTTGGTTATTGGAAGTTCTCTTGTGGATGTTTCTTTTTTAAAAAATAACTCTTAGTCTCCATACACTATCATGTTTGTCTGATATTTAAACTTTCTTTGCTACTTTAATGACACTATACTTTTCTTAAATTTAATTAGAATGGAGTTACAGTGCCAGTTAGTACAATAAGCATGAAGTCAATGGTTTGTAGGAAAAAAAAATGATTATTTAACTAACAGCAGAAACCAGAGAAGTAGCAACTTGATCTACACTAAGTTGCCTGTAGGTGAAATATTCTGTATGTGTTGACACACAGTCCGCTTTGTGCCTTGGATTTCTGAAAGGCTGCTTGTGTAACTGGCATTGCAGTAGCTGCAAGAGGAAAGGAAAATAAATGAATGAAGACTTTCCAAACTCAGATCTGTACTAACATTTTTTGAGTTGCCTGTCAGAGAAAAAAATACTGGGGACATGACCACAAAAAGTTTTTAAAAAATTTGCCCGGTGCTGCAGAGCACAGATGTGTGAAACCGCTACACCTGTATGAGGTTCCTTGAGATACTTTGGTATTGCTTGTGAAAATTGAGCAGTCGTTCAGTGATGATGTGTTGAATACTGTGAGGTGGAATGAGTATCTTTTGCATGTTAAAGGTTATCATATACTGTGGCTTGACTGATGCTCTAAACATTCCAAACCTTTTATTGCAGAAAGATGTGCTATCAGGTTGGGTCTGATTATGCCAGCTGCTTCCCTCATGTGCTCAAAGAAATATTGGAAGGCTTGCTTGCCTTCTTCAAGCTTTGACTTACAGCACAGAAAAGTGAGGAAACCTACTTTTTCCTAACTGTGGGACCTTCATAAATTATAATTTTTCCCACGCAGAACAGCCTCTTGTTTTTCAATATTTTGCAGATGTGAGAAGTTTGTCTGTATGGTTTCAGTCATTATGTGCTTTTTTTTTCATTTATGCAACTTTGCTGTTTTGCTCAGCTAGTGGGGTTAGTATAAAATTGGCATGACTTCACTGAGTCAGCTAAGATAGGTGGCTGGCTGCTTGCAAATTGTTGGAAGAGGCAAGCAGCCAGCAAGGCTTGTTTCACAGCCAAGAATATGGTATAGAAAAATTTTAGGTTTTAAAATAAGATTTATCACTGCTCATTCTTGGCAAATTCTTTCGTGGTAACAATTAATATCTGGTCAAAAGTTGTTAAACCAATCAAAGTATGCATGGAGCAAATTGCAAGCAAGTTTTTATCCCTTGCTTCAAAAGATTTAAAGGATTTCTCACCAGTGTGAGACTAGGGATGAAGTATCACGTTCTGGTGAGGATGTTAACTGCTGCCATGGGTGGGATTTTGATTTTGGGTTTGAGGCCCAGTGTGGAGAGTACTATAGGGTTTAATGGTTGGTCTGTTTTGGTTTTTTTCTGTAAAAAGGGATCTTTTCTGTATTATGTTTTTACCAGGAAGGACTCAGAAAATATTTGTCTGAAAAACTGGCTGCTTGGACAAAATTGCTTACAATTTCAGAAAAGGAGATAAAAAACCAAAAACAAAACAGTTAACACCATCATCCTTATTCATTCCAAGACAAAGAATTTTAAAGATAGTGGGAAGTTCTATTCAACTATGTTTTTATACACAATTGGCAGATCATGGATTCAACATTGAGTGATCTAAAGAAAAATAAATTTTGGACTTCCATAAGTTTTAATTCAAGTGACATTCTTTTCCTTAGCCTCTATCAGATCCTTGATGCTTTGTTGCTCATGTGTGCTTATGCTTGAGTATGTTCTCCCTGTCTCTGCCAAGTACCTACCTCTCCAACTCATTCTACCATGAAAGTCCTGACTTAATTTCTTCTTACATTTGTAAGGTTTTCCTTTTCACAAACCACCCTAGAGTTCTCTTGTATTTGATTGGCAACTTCCAGGTTTGTTTGTTTGATTTAAAAAAACCAAGGCAATTAGAAAGTTTTATGGAGTGAAATATTTTATGTGCTGATTTTATGAGTATTGCTTTATTGTCATAATCTTAAATGGCAATGACATGAATTTTCTCTGCTGGGTGAGTTATTAACAACTTCTGAACTCCTGCCTTCAGAATGATCTTTTTTTTTTAATTTTATTTTATTCTGCTTTTCTAAATCTCTTTTAATGATGCCTTCTAGGTAAAGAGATAATTTTATGGGAACTTCTGAAAACAGAGCTTTGTGGCTGAAGCTTTGCTTTGTGACCTACATATATATTTTGACAATCAAGGTTGTTGAAATACTTTTGCCCTTCAAGAGGGTAAAATAAATAATTTACAAAGCAGATTTTAACCAAATACCAAAACAGAGATACATTTACCTTGGAATGTAAAGTCTTATTAAATTAAATGCCTAATAATTGAGTCAAATATAAAGCTGCAATTCTCATGGCTGTGGGATGCTGCAGCAGTGAAGGTATTGGTTGGCAAGGTACCCCATGAAAGCAGATTGATCTCCTGCATTCATTTGTGTGCTTCTTTACATTTTTGTCTGGACAGACCATTCTAGTGACCAGAATCACATCCAGCTTGGTGCTAACTACAGAATTGCTCTGCTTGCTTTGTGCTTCTTTGTATCCCAAAACTTAGCTTTTCATAATGTCACATATACCAGGTTCAGCTACATGTGCTCAGAAAAAGGAGAAAGAAAAAACAAACCCAAAGAAACAAAAACAAAAAAAACCCAAACAACCAACAAAACTGTTAAGCTTATTAAGATTACCTTTCCAGTGTAAGATTATTCTGTAAGAAATCCCCTGAAGTTTTGTCTAGGTTAAAAGACCCGTTAGAACAGGACCCGTTAGAATATCCTACTGAAGCTGGTATTCTGCATCTTTCTAAGTTTTACCTTGAAGAATTCTTTTTGGTTTTTTTACCCTAAAGTTTCTGATACTCCATTTTACGTAACTGTTTCTTGGTAAAAACGTCATTGTTTCTCGCTATCAGTTGGCTGTAGAGGGATATATTTTGCAGTTTGTGATTCTTGGTCCCAAAACAATAGGCATGCTTTCTTTTAAAACTACAGCTTGGGTTTTTTTTTTCTTCTTTTTATATGTCTCATTTAATCTGCTTCTCTAGGCTAGATTGATGTCTTTTTATCTATTGTCATATTAGACTTTTTTTCTCTATTTATTTTCTTCTCTTGATTCTCTGCATTTTGTGTGAGCTTACATTGTCTGATTTGAACTAAAAGTAAAATGCTTTGAACAGAGAATTTCATCCCATTTGAGATTTATTTACTGTCTGGAGGTCTATTTACCCTGAGCACATGAAAATTATTTCCATGTGAATCTTCATGTAGAATTTGAATTTGGAGCTAAGCTTGACCAACTGCTAGGTAACAATTTTTGACAAAAAATTATTCATATTTCATTTTTTAGAGCTGCAAAAATAATTTACTCTTCTCCAGTAAATATCTTCTTGGAGATTGTGCAGATTTGGCTTTTCACTTCTGATACTTCATTATGTCTTTCTTTTTTTTTAATTTTCCATCTTTGACAGATTTCTTCTGCCCTGTCTTCATTTCAAATTCATTGCAGTGACTGACCGTTCATTTGAAAAATTAACTTAAAATTGCCATATGTCCTCTCTGAACTGAACTGAGTTCTGTTCTTCACTGCTTCCAAATTTCTACAAGAATCTGTTTCTCTAAATAGTTAGCACTTTTAGGTGTTGGATAGGAATTCCAAATGCACAGTTCTATGACAATTTTGTATTTGAAGTATGACTAAATGAAATAGCGTAGTTCTTTTTCAGCTTTTAACTCAGTGTTACAAAATTAAAATACAAGGGACTTCACAACCACTGTAATTTTGTGGGTGATTGAGCGGAATATGTGCTCTTTTAGTTTGGTAGGAAGTAGGAAATGGACATAGAGACAAACTACCATGTATATCTTCTTTTCTATTTTCATTTTTTCTTACTGTACATCCCACAGCAGAACTCCATTCTAAGTCTGGGCTCAAACAATAGTAGTAGTCTTCCAAAATGTTACCACTGCCCCCTGTATTTTAGAAGTTAAGTGCCTTACTTTCTCCAGTAATTGATTTCTAGCTAAACTATTGTTAGGCTTAAAAAAAAAAATCTCATTTTCTTATCTTAGATTATTGTTAGAGATGTATTATTGTTCTTTTCCATAATACTTTTCAGATATGTGTTCTTCCAGAAACTTAGCAATCACACTTCAGTTCATAATCAGTCCATAATCAGTCTCTGATGTGTTGTGTGTGGTGAGAATGTCACTGACTAGAGAACTTTGCAGTTGCTGGCATTGTCTGAAGTGAGATCCTTTTTGTATCACTCTGTGCAATGTCCAGGTTGTTGGATGTGTGTATATGGGCATCCCAAAAAGGCAGCACTAAGAGTCTCAGCATAAGGAAAAATGTTTCTGCTTCTCACTAAGAACTCTGACTACTCAGATGTGAAGTGACTCCCCGTGCACTTTGTACTATTTTTCAGTTCCATCCAAGATATAGGAAGGTTCCTCAGATGCAAAGTCCATATGAGCTGATCCTGGGCATCTTTTTTTGAAAACTAAAGAATTCCCAATTTGCAATGATGTTTTCAGACTGTCTCCTTGACTTCCTTAGAGTCCTTTTACTTGGAATGTATCCATACTGCAAATACTGTTTTACAGAAATTTCAGTTTATGGTGACAGTCATATGTTTCCTATTGTTCTGGTCTCATACTTTTGATCAGTCAGCCAATTAATGTGGAAATGTGTTTGCGAAAAAATACACCAGAAGCAGCTCAGATATTTTTCATGTAAACGAGGTAGTGACTGAAATATAGGATGTGTGTCACTGTAAAAGACAATGTTCTCATAGCTGAGATTAAATTCAGAGATTTTTGGACACTGTTGCATGTTTCAGCAGCAGCCCGCACAAGGATAGTGAGTATTCATTCGCTGAACAAAAGCAGGTTTAAACAACCATTACTTTGATGATGCCACAGGCAATGATGTATCAACTAGACCATCTAACTTTTCTATAGGTAGGAACATTTTTTAAATCAACTGGTGTAGCATTTTATTTTGGGAAGTGTTGAAAACATCCCTCACTGAAGAATTAATTTCTGCTTCAGTTTTTTTTCTGAACAGCTCACAAATCAGTGCAAGGCCCATTTCATACTTGATGTGAAAATTAATAGTTCTCCATTTTATGGCAGGGATTTTCATGGACAGACAAGGAAAGTCAGCCGACCTCATCCTTTCCAAAAGATGAATTGCTAGTTCAGAGAAGAAACATTTTAAAATGTGCCTAAATGTAATTTTCTTTATATTAGTAAAATATTAAGGAAGGGTATGGATATGCAGAATTAGGGTCTCTTCCACTGTGAAAGATGTGGTTTGGTGGGACACCTTGCATTCAGGAGGCAAAGCACTGGTAGGGAGACAGTGCCAATGAGGTTGCTCTTTCTTTGCTTTGCTCTTCCAATTGGAAGAGCAAAATGGGGAGACAAGCAGCCCTATCAATGTGCCAAAACCATAAGCATCAGTAGATTGATTAAACTGGCTCTCCCTGAGTCCATGCTTGCATTTTTTTTCTTAAGTCTGTAAGATTAGAAACACGCATTTTCAAAAAAACCCATACAGGTGAGTCTGGTAATGGTGCTTCACAAGGGCAAGGTTGATGCTGGAGTCCTTTCTTGTGAGGTGCATTTGCTGACCCATATGGCAAGACACAATTCTGGAAGAGGGGAGTACCTTGTACATTTGGTTGCACCTCTCATGCCCTCTTCTTAAACAATCATTTACTGTTTATTATGATGGGAAACAATAATGCTTTAAAAAACATAAGTAGCTCAGAGTAATCAGCTGCTTTGCAGGCAGACACTTCCTGAGTTCCCTGGGGTTTCTATCAGCAAACTGTAGTAATGATGCTGATTTGCACAGGCCATTGTTTCAGCTGTAAATACCTGAATTGATTACCCGGGAGCCCTGGTCTCAGTGTAGCATTGTTTTCCTTTGTTCTTCATTGTGTTTAGCTATCCTGCATAGCAGGGGGCCTGTAACCACGGCAGAGTCACCTTGGGACTCCAAGTATGGTAATCTAAATGAATTCTTTGTTACTGTAAATTACAAACAGAACAACAGCAGCCTGCTGCCACTTTTATAAATATGTATGGTTTACCTGCCAATGAAATTATGGTGAGGGATAGATCAAAGTGAATTAGTACTTGTCAAGCAAATTTGATTAGTCATTTTGGACTTTAATTTTATTCCTTTTTCTCTCATTTGTGTCACAGTAACAAAATTAATGGTTTTGCTCTCCTTATAGGCAAAGCTGTTGATCACACTAAAAGTTGGTTTCAGAAAATGCAGCATTGACAAGTGATTGTTCTGTGCAGACCATTTTGATGCCACATCTGGTGCGTGTGTAGTGCCCAGATATATGGTGGTGCCCATACCATAGTGGTGGTATGCACTTGTCCATGGTGAGGTGTGAGCTCTGTCTTGTGCACATCTGCACAGTGCTGGCTGTGCAACAGAGAACCTCTGCCCTCTTCTAGTTCTTGCAGTAGGACTGCTCTCCTTGCCCACCTCCTCTCTCTTTTTCCTTGTACAATGGAAATTTCTGGTTCAGCCTCACTTTAAAGTTGGCTGAAACATTCCAAGAAGCCATCAAAATTTCTTTCTTTCCATTTCTGGTTTCAGCCTGTAATTATCACTGAGCAAACGAGACCTCTATATAGAAGGTGCTGTCTCTTCACCGTAAAATAGTCTCAGACAATAAATTATCTACCAGACAAAGCAATTATTTTCTACTGTCTTCACATGCCTACAAAATACCTGTAAACAGGCACTTGAAAGGAAATATTCCTATGAAGATCAGAGATGAGAATAAAGAAAATCTACCTACATTTGTTAGGGAGAGCCAGGTCTCACAAACAACTTTTTTTATTGTGCTGACCCAGATGTGCAGATGGAGCTTAAAGATACATGTTAGCCGAGGGGGACTCCTTCCAGAAGAAGCAATGCAAGACAGACATGAGAAATCAGAGGAACTGGGACAAAATAGCAGGAGTTTTCTATTGTTTTTTTCCTTTTCTTGGTATACTCTGAGGCTAGAATTAATTTATCTGACAGTGAAAGAATGAAAAAAGGAAACATTTTCATTACTCTTTGTTGCTGGTATTGTTTTGCCAAAGCATCTGAACAGTCCTATACATGCTTCCTAAAAACCAACAATCCCTTGAAATTAATTTTAATAAAACATGAATGATTCTGTGATCGGTACATTACTCAACCCTGCAGCAATAAATTAAGGACACACACTCCAAGGGGAAATCCTGCTCTAAACAATCACGTTCCCACAGAGCAGAAGTCTGAGGTACTGGAACATTGAAATTGTGAGAAATTAGATCCTGATTCCACAAGCATATGTTAGCAACAATACTGCAAGTAGTCTCCAGTGGCTTTAACTGGCTAACTGCTTATCTCTGCTTTAGGAAGAGTCACAGTCATGCCCTCTGTAGGTACTTTTCCAGATGCAGTCTCTGACTGAATTATTGGCTTTTTTCAATGAAAATATTCATACCATTGCATGGCAGGGCTTTCCGTGGACAACTGAGGCCAGTCAGTTTGCCTCATTGTCATTTAAAAGATGAATTGCAACCATCCTGAAGTGACAGGTCCCAAGTTTGTATTGTAGATGTGGAAGGCTTTTGTGCTTGCTTTTACTTTTGCAAAGTAAACAATGGCAAGAGTTAGTAGGTAGGAGTACCCTGTGTTGTGTAACACTGCGTTTGGTTTTTTCAAAACTACTTTGTGGTAGCTGACACAAACCAAACTATCATGCCAGATGAGCATTCTGTGCATCCATTTTATAGGCTAAAATATTGTGTAACAGGAGCCAGAACCAACACATACAAAGCTATGGGCTTGCAAGGGGTTGCTGAAGTAAGCAGCTTGTGTTTGATAACTGGTGAGCCCTTGGGGATCTTGTTTACTCTCCAGGGACTTAGACATCTTCACA
The DNA here is from genome assembly GCF_028018845.1 of Melospiza georgiana. Taxonomy (NCBI): domain Eukaryota; kingdom Metazoa; phylum Chordata; class Aves; order Passeriformes; family Passerellidae; genus Melospiza; species Melospiza georgiana. The sequence continues at coordinate 50,417,816 of NC_080432.1, read as the reverse complement.
ACCTTTATCAGTGAGATTATTTGCTGAGTTAACAAAATGCCAATCTTCAGGCATTTCTACTAGTCTGGAGAATTTCTCCAGCTAACACAGGGAATTGCAGAGTAGGGACAAAAGTCTTCTCCACACTGCTGCTTCTGCTGGCAGCTGGGCTCAGGAACTCCTCCTGCCGCGGTGCAGTGCGGGGCTCCCGCAGCCGTGTGCTGGCAGGCTGCTGCAGGGCAGCTCCTGCACGCAGCAGATGGCTAAGAGATCCAACCCAAGCTCTGGGCGAACTTCAGAATGCTCAATTTTGTCGTCCTGCTTTAGTTTAGTACTTAGCTCCTCAGGAGAAATATCATCTGTGCCTCTGCCTTTGATTTTATCTACAGCAGCAGTGTAACTCCCTGACTGAGGCATCTGGTTATTTCAAAACAACAAATAACAAGTGTTATTAACATAGAAGTTGTGCTGTTGTTTTCTTATATGCCTCTTGTGGCCAAGCAAGGACTAACATGAATTTAAAAACAAAAAATAATAAAAATCTAAGTGTGTTTAGTCCATCTGGATACATAGAAGTTCTGTCTACAGCTAAATATCAAACAGCAGGAACAGAGAATGGAAAAAATGTAACCCAAAATAACTCATTACATGAAACTAAGTTTACTTCAGATATATTACCTGTAGCTGAATTATCTTTGTCAGGCTTTGGTCAGGATGATCACAAGACTTATTCATCACTGCCATTTATTTCAGTACTATCAACAATTGCTTTTCAAAAGGTTTTGATAATTGTTACAGGCATAAGTACATATTTAGAGTCAAACTTTTTAGGATTTCAATTCAAGAAAAATATGTGGAATGAATTACAGTGTTTGGATATCTTCCAGCTGCTGTATCTTAGACAGTAATGTTTGGTCCAGATTCTTATAATTTTGCCAAGCTCCAGTGATAAGGCAAGGATTGCTTTGGCCTGTGGAGACTATATGAACTAAAATTCAGTTTTGCATGAGAAAACAAAAAATGTGACTATACCAGTTGAAAAATTACTTCGGTGTTGGAAAGGGGATTTTAGTATACTTTAAAAATATGTGGTTATTGAATTGCATTGGGAAGAAAAACACCTTTTTAAAAGAGAAGAGTAATTATTTCTGTTGTTTATACTCTTTCAAAGAACCACATATCATGTTGAAATGGAGGTCAGGGAATTTGCTGTCCTACCAGGAAGGAAAACAGCATTCTCAGAAGTCTCAAGTGGCCATAGCATATCGGCTGCTCATCAGTGAGTGTGCCACGTTAGGCTCGGCTGCCTACCCCATTATCCTGCTTGTTCCTGTGTCTGCTGCTTCAGTGGAGTTGGCTTCTCTGGTGGCCCACAGCTGAAGAGTTTTAAATGGCAGCACAAGGTCAGGGAAGTTCTCTTGGACTAGACTTGTTACTAATTAGTATCTAAAAATATTCCGACCTGTCAGGATTGCAGGTGGACAGATGCTATTCCAGTAACCATGGTGGATGAGACTGAGACAAGTTTTCAGGATAGGTTAGCAGATGGCAAAGGAAACAATTGGCTTTTTAAGCTTAATGAACCCAGAAGCCTCTTTGCTCAGAAATGTGTGAGTTTGTGGGTTTTTTTTGAGATAGCTGGTAGCAGAGTGATGTTGTTTTTTGTCACAAGCTGGGGAGTGGAAGCTGCATGGGAGGCTTCAGGCTGATGGGATCTCTGCTTGATGCAGAGGTTGGGTGCAAAATACTGCCAAGCTGCCCCAGCTGCACTTGGCACAAAACATCCTCTGCAGGTATAGGCCAGTGAATACCATGGCAGAATGACAAACAAGGAAATCCTTATGGCTGGGTTTATGAGGGCTTTCTGAATTAGTTACATGTTGAGGTTTGTGTGCCATAATTGTTTCTTTCATTAACCAGGAGCATCATTTTAATGCGTGCTTCTAGTTTTGTACCTTTTTAGGATTGCCTTTTTCTCAGTTATTATTTTGTGTATGGGAGACACTGGTAAAGAAATAGAAGCCATCCTACCCATATAGAAATTTTCCAATAATATTATAGTCAGTAAACATTGAGATGTCTGCATTTTCCTGACCTTGCAGGTGGCAGAAGGCTGCTGTGATACCAGATGTTAGGCTAAAATAAGAAATAGAAAGAGACGCTATTGGGACACAAATTGCATGGTTTTTGCCCTTAGAATTTAATTCAAAAATGTACTATATATCTTGTCTCTGAGACTCCAGATTGTTTATTAGAATATTCAGTTTTATATGTAAGATTTTCAGGCTTAAAACTGTTCTATTGTACATGTACTTATGATTATGTTTGTGCTCTAAATCTGAAGGATTGAGGACTTTGTCTTGGAGTGTAAACTAACAATGCTGGAACTTAAACAGCATCACCTGATTCTTCATTAACAAGTGATGTTCTGGTCACTTTTTGCCAATTAAGTAAATACTGAAGTAGATTAAGTAGATCCCTTCAGTTCCCGTTGTGCCTCTTGGATCCTCATAAGTTGCTTCAAACAGTAGGAATGAGAAAGCTGCAAATAAGGTTTGATGATTTTAATTTTTATGAGAAAAAGACCCATACTCTGAATTTCAAAAATGTAAATTATATTTGCTAAGTATTCCTTTTTCATATTTATTGCTAAAAAATTGAAATTATAAAAAAAGTAAAAATATTTGTGTTTATTTTTAACTTGTGTTTTTCTCCAGCAAATCACAAACGTGCTTACACAAAATCAAATTTTGTGCCTTCCTTGCTGCAGTGTAACCATACTCCCTTGCAGTGGAATTAATATAGTTAGTTCAGTACAACAGTACAAATTCTTCTTTCTTTGTAAATCCTTTCCTTCAGATATATTGCTGAAGAGCTAGGAGAACTGCATTAAAAGTATGCTGCTAAGTAAAACCAGATACATGACCAGTGCTAATATCATATCCACTGTTCCTAAAATTTTTATGTGTGTAGAGAAATATGTATAATTCTCCATCTTTGCCAGACCAAAAGAACAGCAAAGACACGTTAAAGAATGAAGCCTGAATATTTCCTGAGCCCCAAGATCTGAGAAGTTTGAGATTTTTAATGCATATCAACTTATGTACTTACAACATTTTTCTGAGTTATATTGACTAACTGCAAACTTTGTTGTTTTTTTTCTATACTTTGAGGCCAATTTGTCTAAATTTCTAAATAGTATTTGCTTTCCTCTATATTATTATTAATTTCTTGCTGTGCTAATGGCCAAGTTATTCTGTAAAAAATTAGTTTTTCTCTTCTGTGACTGCATATACAAACAGAGTATGTGTGTTTTTGCGAACAAGTGCATGTGCATTTGCACATTTGTGCAGGTGTGTAGATGTCTAGTATGTACAAGTAGAGTTAAAAATACTTGCATTTACACGTGCATATTTATACATGTGCTTATGAATGAAATTCTTTAATAAGGAGCTAAAATGTAAACTGGTTAGATTTGTTTATCTTTGATTTTGTTTTGTTTTTTAAATACATACCAAGGATGATTCACATTCTTTTACTGGCATATTTATTTCAAATCTGAACTAATTGACAGATTGCTTTAGTTTTTAATGCTATTAGCAGTGCCTTTGCCTTTCAAAATAGGAAGGTTAAGGCTATGTAAAAGAATGCAACAAATATGATATGTGAGCGAAGGTAACAGCGGCCCAGAGTAGATGAGGTGTCTGTGGAGCGCTAAAAGATTAAAGGAGGGTAAAAGGCTAAGGAAGACCAGCTGGCTCTGGAACATATTGCTGTTCAGAGTGCATTACTGCTAAATTGAAAAACGGGTTCAAGCTGCAGCTTTCCAGGATGCTGCAGAGTGGAAGTGCATACCAAATGTGGTTACTTCAGCCTGGGTAAAGAGTAAGGGAACATGAACTGCTGAATGTTAGTGGCACTGTGAGCAGCTGTTTGCTCTTTCTCTTGGGCATGGGTTAAGGATAGGGACAAAGCACAAAAATCAAGAGAGAGGAAATGGATAAATCCAGACAGACTTTGGAGGAACTGTAATCCTGTATCAATTGCAAAGTAGGAAAGATCTATCTCCTATTCTTTCTTCTAAATTATTTCTTTTATGTGCTATCAGAGTAAACCTACACAACATGAGCAGGGATTTTTTGACATTTACTGAGAAAGGGTTGTTCTCTTAGCTTGGAAGTACAGATCTGTTACTTTAACCCCTCTCTTTATCACAAATGTCTGGGTAACCTAAAGCCCATCTGTGGCCTACTGCCACAGGGTTATAAACAATGTCAACAAGAGTTAAGGAAAAGATGATGCCAAGCATCCAGTCTAGATCTGGGTACACTTGGATTCATGTTCTCTCTCTGACACAGACTTCCTTTGTGACCTTCAAAAACTTTCACTGTCTCATCTGAGCTGCAGGTCCCCATCACCAGAATAGCAATGACAGTCTGTTGTGGGTGCCCTACAGATTGTGAGAAGACATTTCTGATTAAAGTTAGGGCTACACAAAAGTGTGTTATATGTTCTGTAACATTTCTGTAATAGCATATCAGTAGACAGAGTAGTTAAAAAAACCCCAGAACAACTGTCAATTTGAAATGGCACGGAAAGGTCATCTTAATAATTTTGAAATGTTGGCCAATGTAGCCACACACCCAGCAGAAGCAAGAGATCATTCTCAAAATGGGATTTTTCCTTTCTTTTTTTTTTCCCATATTCATTGAATGGAACTAAAAAAAGTTAATTTGAAATCAAATTAGCTAATTTTTGCACCATGCCACAATAGCAGATATTTATATGAGCAAAGTGAATTCTTCACAGCAAAAAGGCTGTGTATTCCCAGGTGGACACTTAGCACTTCTGTTCTCCAGGGGAATGTACTAACAGTGCAAGATATCAGTGAGTGTGGTTTGTAAAACTGTATTTTAAAACAATTCTTTCTGCTTTTTATTTTTGTGTTTTGTTGTAAATTGGCTTTCAGCTCTTCATGTAATTAGATCAAACTTTGCTGGGAACAGCCATCTTTATCTACTTTCTGGCACAACAATTTTGAAGTAATTTTCCCAAAAAGCATCTTTAGTGCAAGCAGCAATATGCAAAGAGCAGATTAAGTTTCATTATTTATTCCTCATATCAAGCAAGACTCAGGAGATCTATAAAAATAAAACTTTAGAAAATACTTTAAAAAATAATTAATACTGCAGAAAAAAGAATAGTTTGTCTTCTGCTCTTTGAAAAAATGAGATTGCATGTTAATGTAATTTTAATGTATTCACTGACTTCCAACGTATCTGTCAGAGACTAAAAAAAATCTTGAAAGTTAAAGTTTGCAAACAGTTTAAAATTAAACATAAAATCACAGTAGTAAATATTAAACTATCCTTTAACAGATCTCTAAATAGATTACTGGTACTATCTACTTAGCCTACAGACTTATCATATAACGTTCTTAGTGTCTCCCTGTAAACTCTTTAAAAATGCAGAGAAATTATAACAGTCACCAATAAAACTTTAACCATTTACTGAAGTAGCAAATTACTAGGGTAAATAAAGTGGCATTAATATGAAAGGCTGATATTGCAAGCTAAATGAAAACATAAAGGTCTGTATTATAGATTTTTTTTTCTTCAAGGATATTAGTGTATTATTATTACTTAAGCACTACAAAAATTGGTTTTATATTGGTCTGTGTTGCAATGTGTACATACCTTTGGTAATTGTAGTTCTTATGACTAAATACCTGTCACAACCATGACAGTGTGGCAGAACTGGCAGTGTGATATCCTGAATCTGAAATCACACTGAACCAATGCACTGCTAGAGGAAGATAAGGTTAGGGTAGAAAAAAGAAAAGCCAGTTGAGACTTCTCAGACTTTTCCTTTACCAGAGGTCTTTAGCATTTCTTTGAGTCTGTGTGGGAAGATCTCTTTCCTGGCATCATGATGTCTGATCTCGTCTTTGCCTCTTCTAAGATTGTTTTTATGCTGGTTTTCTCAGTCTGTTCACACTGAATGATGGGAGATAGGTGGGAGTAAAGAGCAAGTGGCAATACATCCTGGTCCCTTTGCGCCTGGCTCTTTTAACACAAGTGAACTGTCTTTCAATAAATAAAGAAAAGGGGGAAAGTGACTTATATTATTCTTTTCAGCAGCTGAAGCAGCTCTTAGTATTCCCTTGGGGCTTTCAGAAACACAGTTGTGATGTTGCCAACAAAGGAAAGATAGCATAGCAAAGTGGATGCACTGCTCTTGTTCATCTGTGTGTGGACTGATGCAGCATTGGAGTGGCAGCTGCTGCCTTTTCTCAGCAATGAGTTCTGTGTCTGGGTGTAGGGTAGCCATGACAATCCCTTATCATCCCTTTTAAAACCAGCATAAATTTTAAAAAAATATGGAGCTTTATTAATTATTAACACTAAATTGTAAGCACCATAGTGTCCAAGTGAGTCTGGGCTGGGAGCATAATGAGATTTCTGTTCCAAAAAATATTTTTTGTTTGATTTCCTGACATGTGGTCAAGCTGATCTGCTGTTTGATTTCTTGTCCAAACTTACGAGCTAAGGAGTGGACTTAAGGCAGAAAGTTGTGACAGCCCAGAATGAGGAGAAAGGTTTAAGTTGTGGAACAAAAAAGATACCAATACTTAGCTTTTATATAGTATGAGCTTCAGATAAACACTAAGATGGTTACAATAAGAGGGAGAACAAATAATGAGACATCATCAGCTTAGGGATGCTAGCTCTCCCAAGTCTGTAAAGAGTGAATAACTCCCTTTGTGTGGCCTAGTGTAAAACATACCTGTGTAATTACTCCAACTGCAACTCTGCTTGGGCATGAGAGAATCACTTGGTGTTTTGCTGTGACCCCTATCATAAAACCAGGACATACTAAGAGTAATGGAAAGTCATCCCTGTAGATATCTCTCTGTGGTGGGTTAGACTTGGCTAAAAGCCACACTCCCACCCAGCTGCTTGCTTACTCCCTCTCTGCTGAAAAGGAAGAACCAGAGCAACAAAGCTCATGGGTCAAGATAAAGACAGAAACATCCTTTACCAGTTACTGTAATGGGAAAAATTGGCTTCAATTTGGAGAAGATTAACCTAGTTTGTTGCCAATTAAAATTAATATTTAATTAACAAAGGCAAGAATCTGTCACAATTCCTCTTCATAATGCTTGCTGCTCTTCAGATAAAGAGTATTTACCTGTTGCTGCAGACAAACATTTTTCTCATTGTCATATGTTATCTTACTCCTGAGATCTGGCAGAAAAGAGAAGGGCACACTTTCAGAAACAGTGATTGGATTCATGTGGAGGATTAAAAACAAATGCAGATAGTATTTAAAAGGCAGGATGAATGAGTTGAAGCTATTTAAAAAAATAATGGGGAGAAGTGTTTTGGTATGGCAGGTGACAATTTAAGAAGCAAATTATTTTAACACTTGCCAAGTCTGCCTTTTCTTCTGGGTGGCTGTTGCATTCCCAGGATTATGCCAGTATTAGCACTGGCTACTCTGGCTCCATTCATTTCCCAAGTAAAAACTACGGCGGCCATTCTCAGTGACTGCTTTCACGAGCAGAGGTAGTTCTGAGACGTGTTGCATCCCTTCATGTCGGTACATGAGGACTGACCTTGGCCATTATTGTCATCTTCCAGATCTTTCTCACCTGTCATCCCTGTTGAAAGCAGACTTAATACAAATACTGCTTCAACAGCTGCAGATTGCTGAATGGCTCAGTAATGATCAGCAGCTTCACTGGGTGGCTCTTTCTCTGTCTTTCAGTGCTTGGCTACAGCTGTTCTAAAACTGCCACAGGACTACAGCTGTTCTACAATGAAGTCATTGCCCTCTAGAATTTGAGAACTCAATTATAATGTAATACATGTGTATATATGTATAGCATGCCAAAAAATTAAGGAGATAGATCAAATATTTGTGATAGTATGTAAATTACTGTAATTGTTCCCCATTTAAAAAAAAATATCCTGAGATGCTTCATAATTTATGAGGTACTATATAGATTGTCTTCTTGTTTTCCTCAAAAGACTATGAGAGTAGAAAAGTCAAGCACTCCAAAACTGGAAAATAAGAAATCTTAAAGGAGGTTGATCACAGTTTTTTCCCCTCAAAATGCTTTCAAAAATAATTTCGATTTTCAAAAAGTTTAAAGTGACTATTTTTCTTTTCATTAAAAATGAAGGATCCAAAATATTTTATTAATGAATGCTGATGCAAAGTCTTGTGGCACCAGGAGGTCTATTTTTCTAATATCCCTGCTGTTCTCTATTGTTTTAGCATTGTCATTCATGCAATTTCATATCACTAGGAAAAGGGGCTGTGGTCCATCATGGATGAATCAGTGTGATTGTGAGTGCTCTTCTGGAAGATAACAATTGAGTGTGTTGTGGTAGCAAAACAGTGTTTACAGTGAAAATCATGCCAATATATTTGGCATGTTTGATCTGGATGAAAGTATTAGACTTCACTCTTGCCTAGTTGACATCTGGACTTTGGGTTCTATTTGAAGTAGGGTTTTTTGGCTACTTTTGTTATTTAACTTCTTAAATAGAAGGCATTAGTGAAGTTCTGTTGGGTTAATTTGTTAAGACCTGGTACCAGCCTTAATATTGAAATCTCCTGGTTTTTTAAAAAGCTAAAAGCAAAGGTGTGTTAGTAGTTTTAGTGGCTCTTATCTTAGAAAAATACAGAGAATTACTGGGGAATAAAAAGGAAATGCAAAAATGCTGTCTCCAGGAAAGAATAAATAAACCTTGATATTGCATGAACTCTTGCAATGGCATTTGGCGCTCATCTAGAAATAGAAAAGTCAGTGTAGGAGAAAAAACCGAACAGCTGTTTAGCTGCACAACATAATGATAGTGCTTTATGCTTTCTTTTTTTACATGCATTTTAAGAGTCATGGAGTTACTAATGCAAGCTGGGCACTTAATGCTTGCCTCAGTGAACTCACAGTGAATTTCAAACTGCCAAAAATGGAAATTGAGAATAATTGTAACTAAAAAAACCCCAATTTTTAAGATAACACTTCACCTTAAACTTGCATATGAACACAATATCACAATGCATTGCAAGAAATTCTAGAGAGCTTTATCTAGTTTGTATGTATTTAGTTTCAAATGCTTTAAAATATATTCAGATTTTTCTGAATCTAAATGTAGTTCACTCGTAGCAAGTCATCTGGGACAAGTATGCAGGCTATTCCACCTCAATTAGAGCAGCTATGCATAGCTACCCTCTTAGTGTGATTATTCTGCACAGATTAAGTCAGTAGTTTTCTCAACAAAGATTGCAAAATACTTCACCCAAGAGCATCACTCATTCTTTTTAATGGTTTCATACCCCCATACAGGTTTTACCTGTTCAGTGTCTCACATCACTAAATCTTTCATCTGATCAACTTCTTCAATATTAGACATCTCAGATAAAGCTTTTCCATTTTGATTACTGCCTACAATAGGCCGTATTTCACTATTTTAACTGCATTCACCCAAAATCTGCCTTGTCATAAAAGGTCTGCGTTTAAAATCCTAGTCATCTCTGAATGACTTGTATCTCATAAATTGGTCTTAGTACCTACCAGCACCAATTTTATTGTTAGAAAATACATGAACTAGATGTCAGCATAGATGAAGGAAGGACGACTTATATCCTGATGCCCTTTGTGCTAAACTGTTTAACACAAAAAATGAAAAGCATTTCAGTGCTGTCAGAGATTTGATTCAAAATCTTTAGACCAATAAACATTTTGAATTGTGAATCCTCCCCTGAAAAATAGTTTCCTTTAAAATTTCTAGAGTGACACTCTCTCAAAAAAGGAAATTAATTTCATTCTCATGTAACAGTAACAACCATGTTACATGTTAAAGTGTATTTCACATGTCAACAAAAATGAAACATATAATAAAAGCATTCTTTCAAATATGTGTTTTTAGTCCAGCTTTTTCACTGAAGTACTATCTCAGTGCAGGAAGTGAAACACCTGGTGGGTTGCATTTCCTATTGTGTCTTTAGGGCTCCTGTCAGTGTCTGAAATGTGTATGTGTTTCTAAAATTCCATTAAAAATATTCAGTTTGAATATGGACTGATGCAGTTGCCTAACCCAAACAGACCTGAGCCCTTCAGTATGCTTGCAGATCTACGGTATTTTTCTGTTCCATTTGGCCTGCTTACATTTTGTTTCCCTTGCTTGATTGGATGAGGTGATTTTTCTAGGGAGGTAGGTACTCCAGAACAGTTGATGGATAACTAACACCTAGAAATAGTTGCACTCTCATAGTACTTCTGGTGATTCTGTTGTAGCAACAGTGATTTTTGTCTCCGTAGTCAGCAAATGTGATTGGGATTGAATAGAAATAAATATTACCACATCTAAAACTGAAATTGTGAGCATGCTCTCTGGGAGAAGCCTCTGTACTTCTTAATGTAAGAGAAAAGACCTTGCAACTGCCTTGTAACTTCTTTTTGAATCTTAATCTGTGTGACTCAATAGGTGTCTACAGGACAGCTTCCGTACATGCAATGGGAATATTCCCTCTGTGGTAGAGTGGTGTATAATCATACCGTGGGTTTTCCTGTATGACTCTAGATAGAGGCTGTAGGTCAGTGTGAGCATGCAGGAAAATAAATCCAGCAACATTTTCCTTTCTAAACTCTCTAAAGATTCTATATTACAGAGGATATAGTCCATTCAGAATTTGTAAAATAGTGCCACCGGGATTTCCTCTTAGGTGAAAGTTCAAAATGGAATTGAATCATATGCATGCTGTTCTTAGAATTTGCTGTGTTCACTTAATATGCAGCTTTTTGAATGGCACATTACAGAAAACTTTTGCCTTTGCTGCCTTCACTAAGGCAATGATTTCTCTCTCTGTGATCATACAGCATGTTGTAAGGGGCTTCTCTGTGAATGATGAATCAGAATTAATATTTATATTGGTGGTAGGGCTGCTCACTCTCTTTACCATTCTGTTCAATAGGTATTCTTCCACTGATTTAATAAGGAAAAGATCAAGTCTTCATGATAAAGCAGGGTGTAAAATAACAGAATAAAAATAATAGGGAATAAAAATGTAACATTGAATTGTGTGCTGAGATAGTGTGTTTTGGCAAATGAAAGGGAATTTTACAATGATCAATTTCCTTTCTGGAAAGAATATATAAAAGCAAAGTTTCCTTGAGATAGATTTGAGGAATTCAATCTTAAGGCCTTATTTTCATCATAAATGCTTTCTTATGTAGATGAACACAGCATCTGACCATCAAGTAATTAAGTCTAGCCATTGGGGTGAGAAGAAACTGTTGTCCAACTTCTTTCAAGTGAAATGTCGGAATATTGAGAAAATAATAAAATAAAGACAGAACCTTAGTGGGTTGTCTTTTGCTTTGCATCTGTGAGTTCAGTAGCTACACACTTTGTCTCCTTTAGAGACATAAATTCCTGTAGAATTTATTTTCTACTAACATGCTGAAGGAAATACAATTATTTAAGTTTTCCCTAAAAGTTTCTGCTTTGTAGGCTATTCTGTAAAAGAAAAATGACACATCAGTTCTCCATAAAATTTATCTTGCCACAGAAAGCTGATCATCATTAGGAAGGCTTTCAGTAATGTCTCAAATGAAAGAAGCAAACCATGATACTGAAGTCTAATGTATTTTGAAATTCTACTGGGAAAAAAAAGCAACAAATGAAATTAAATATATATTTATGCAAGAGTTGGCTCTAAGCTTTGATGACTTAGCAAATTATTACTTCTAATATTTTTGATTGAAAGATCTTTGGCTTTAAATGAGTGCAGTTAATATTATTTAAAATTTTGGATGTTGGTCTACATTTACGTGGAAGACTAAAATAACATTTTCAGCGTACTAATTACTTCTACATATATTTTTTAAAATCTATCATGACTATCTTATAGGAACAGAGTTCTTGATTCGTGCTGTCCTTTGCATAAACCTTCACTGTAGTTGCTTTGTGCAACTTACTTTACAAACAATGCATTCAGGTAATACAGAACTGTAAGCTTTTGTCCATTTCAGAGTCACAGGATAGTCTGGGTTGGAAGGGACCTCTGGAGATCATCCAGCCCAACTCCACTGCCAAGGCAGGCTCACCTAGAGCAGGTGGCACCATGCAGGAGAGTCTGGCACCATCCTCTCGGCACCCACCTTTGAGATCCTTGTATGTATTGATGAGGTCTAGGATCTCTCAGTCTTCTCTAAACTTAACAGGCTCAGCTCCTGCAGTCTTTCCTAAGGACAGAGCTGCTCCAGACTCCCCATCATATTTGTGGACTTCCAGTGGACCCTCTCTGGTAGCTCCTTCTCTTGCTTGTACTGAGGAGCCCAGAACTGTACACAATGTATTACAGATGTGGCCTCACCAAGGCCAACTAGAAGGGCTCTCTCCAACTATCAGCTCCCTCAACCTGCTGGCCCCACTATACCTGATGCTCCCCAAGATCCCTTTACCCAGCTGGCCATGAGAGCACTGGTGGCTCATGGTCAGCTTGCCATCCACCAATACCCCCAGGCCCTCCTCAGCAGAGCTGCTCCCTAGGAGCTCAGTCCCCAGCCTGTGCTGGCATTTGGTGTTGTTCCTCCCCAGGTGCAGGACCCTGCACTTGTCCTTGTTGAACCTCATTAGGTTTTTCTCTGTCCAACTCTCCAGCCTACCAAGGTCCCACTGAATGGCAGCACAGCCTTCAGGTGGATCAGCCATTCCCCCCAGTTTTGTGTCAACAGCAAACTTGCTTAGGGTGCTTCCTATCCCTTCATCCTTCAGGTTGCTGACAAATTTAAGTTCAATAAAACTGGACCTAGTATGGGTCCCTGGGGAACCCCACTGACTGCAGGCCTCCAAATGAATTCTGCTCCACTCATCACAACCCTCTGAGCTCTGCCATTCAGCCAGTTCTTGATCCACCTCACTGTCCATTCATCCAACCCACATTTCCTGTGATTACCTACAAGGCTACTACAGGAGAAAATGTCAAAAGCCTTTCTGAAGTCAAGGTAGATGACATCCATATAAATGTTCCCATTTTTCTTTTCAGTCTTTTTCACAGCAGTCTCACAAGCATAGCTTAGCAACTTCTGGAAATGACATTGTGGAAAGCAAGTTTCTTTGAAACAGGTTGGGCTTTTTTTTTTTTAATAACACAGTTTTGAGCTTTACTTTCTTACAAGTTTGTAGGAAAAATCTGAAGTTCTGGTATGTGGCCAAATGTGCCTGTGTCAGCCTTCAGCTTTGTTTTTCCTCTAGAGTTGCTCTTTTGTTTTTCCCTATATGATCTCTGTAGGAATCATATGCACTGGTGGTGCTTTCTCACGTTTCACACTGGATTTTATGAAGCTCTTTTTTCTTATGAACACCATCCTGCATAAAGGACAGAGCAGAGCCAATGTGTTCTGGTGGTTTGTGGCCAGCAGTGAGCATTCAACTCACAGTCTCTGAAAAGACACATCAGGAACGGGGATTTGTTTGTTGTGTCACTGTGGCACCTGTTCTACTGGGGCACTTTCCTACTTTGAAATTCATTATAGAACACAGAAGCAGATATTAGTGTTATGCAGCTGTTCTTATTGCTCACCCAAAAATTCAGTCATAAAGTACTTAAGAACCAGACCAAGGGAAAGAGAAGGCAGATCTGCAAATGCTCAAAAGATTATTGGCCCTTATGTGCTGTTCGTGGAAGAACTGATAACAGTTATTAATGACTGAAGCAATTCATTTGGGAGAAGATAGTTCTTGATTTTGGTTTGTGATTATGGAATGGCTTTTAGGAAGAGAGAGGTTCCATCCCAAAAGTGGTATCAATGAAAAGAATGCAAAAGTAGTGGAATGGTAGAAGAGGCAGGTGGAGAATTGCATGGCTGACTTCAGAGCACATATGTACACATATGTAGAAATTAGTGATTTCTTACTATGCATATTTGTAAACTTTTGAAGAACTTGGGAATAGATGGAATCTGGACTACTGCAGCTTGACTATTTCTTGACTATTGGTACCTGTTGGAGCATAGGTATGATTTTTTTTTTTTTTGTTCTGTATAGGGGGCATAAGGAGATGAGTAGTTGGGATGGGTTTACACACCTGAATTCACCTGTTCAGCAGTTATCATATACTTGAGTTCTGTACTGATGTGCTACATCAGTTAACGTTAAACCATAGCAGTTCCTGTACAATTAAATCACATTCATTGATTCTAGTAGGACTGTTATGGTACCTATGAAGAGCTCTGTCCAAACATGTAAAATAGCAGATATTTTATGATAATTTCTTAGCTAGCAAGTAATGCCAAGTTATTTTTAGAGCAGAACATTTTTGCTTGATTGCATTTTAGATTTAAAAATAAAATTGTAGTTTTAACTGTGGGAATGTAATAATGTATTATAATCTTTTATTCAGCAGACAATATGGACAGGCATGTCCTGAACTCCAAGTGGAGGAAAACATGTCTGAGATAATATATGCTAATTCAACTGAATCCTGTACACCTTCTTTTTGTCTAGTTTTTGAGAAGTTTGATTACCTGATATTAATTCAAGCTACAAGATGATAGGGGTAAAAAAGCATCATAAGAATGTAGGTTTCATTGTACATGCCAATACCTGCATTTCATGTAATGTTGTTTTCCAGAAATGAGTAGTGAAGAATGCTTGAAAGAAAGCTGCAAAACCCCATGAAACACTACATTCTGTAATATTGGACCACAGGGAGAAATTTCTTTCTGACCTATAATTTTCATCCTCCTGAATGCAACTGCAGTTACTGCTCTTACTCATCTAAAGTGTCATTGCAGTACCTCCTAGGGACAAGTACAGCAGTGCGAAAACATTCACCTAGGGCTTCAACAGTTAATGACTGTTGTCTGAAAGAGGAGGGGAAATGGGCATTTATCTCCTTGCCTAGAGCAGCAAGTAACCCTACCTCTAGGATGGGTGCTGTGAGTGCCACTGTAGAGGAGGATTAGTGCCAGTACTTTATTTTCCTGTGTGCAACAGCTGTGAGTAATCTCCTCCTAAAATCTGACTGAGAGCTAACAAAAATAAAACTAAAACATCTGTGCCAGCTGTGCACAGCTGTGTCTGCCTCTGTGGATATATCTGCAGCACATTCACTACCATAGCTGCCCATTTTCTTGTGCCCTATAAATTCTTAGGAGTCAACAAAATAATTAAAATTTGAGGAATCATTTAATTAAATAATTTTATTTCATCTTTCCTGATTCCAGTGATTGGTCTTCCTTTCCCAGTTTTCCATGGTTTTTTTTCTTTTTTTAGCCAAATACTTTCAGGTAACCTTGTCAGTAAATAAGTGAAAGTGTTGATAAGAGCAAAGAAGCTGTCCTATCACTCCTGCACTCCTCCTTCCATTCGTCACAGCATTACTCAGAAATTACTTCTACTGAACCATGTTCAGTCAAGCAGCTGAGAGTACTTGATAAGAACTTTGAATATTCTCATTTCCAGTTCCTTTGGACCTGGTTATATGTTTCCTGGTGATATCCATGCACCCAGTGATCTTTCAATCAGATGTAAATCTGGAACAGGACACCTGGTCTGAAGTCCCGATTACTTGCACTGCTTTCAAACCCCCAGCTTTGAATTGTTTACCTTTGCTACTTTATCACCACTTCTGTAGTATTGAAATTCCCTCTACAGTAGTATAAGCCAGAGGTATGACCATCATAACAAACTTTGAGCAGGGGTCCTATTTTAAAAAATTATCCAATTTTTTCCTGCTCAATCACATATGATATGCACATCTATTTTGTGTCATTTCCTGATAGTATGCAGTAATGCCTTATTAATATCCAACTTAGTTCTCCACATTAATCCTCCCACCAGTCATATTAATGCATGAATATCTGTATCATTTGTGCTACCCTTTTTTGCTACACTTGTGACAGATTCTGCATCTTAGAGAAAGGAAAACAAAAAAATAACACTTAAAGAAGCCTCAGGAGTATGGAAAGATGTCCTCAGTGTTTCCCTTAGCCCTTGATACAAGCGAAAACAGCAGATTTTATTTGCTAATAATTCCTTTAGTCTCTGTTAGATACGAAGTTCAGCAGGAACTTTGTCACTTAGTCTGGGAACATTCATGAAAGACCTACTGCATGTCTGCTGTGGACGTTCTCCTTGATTCCCTATCAGTTGTTTCTAATTCATTTAATTTAAAACTGATCTTCAAGATTTCCTAGAAGATCAGCATTGCACTGGAATCATATTTATGGTATATATTAATTCCAGGAAATAAGAGAAAAAATTTTCTTTGATAACTCAGAGGTAAAAAAAAAAAAAAAAAAAAAAAAAAAAAATTAAACCAAACCAATGCAAAAAAAAAAAAAAAAAAAACCAAACAAAAAAACCCCAAAAAATGCCATCAACACTTATTAATGGGCAGAAATAAGGAAATTCATGTAGGCTGGCCATGAATAAGTTCTAATGAAGAACTGAGGCACTTCCAGTCATGAGAGGGGAGCTTCTAAGTAAGAATGGTGCTGAGGAACCTCCCCACCCCACCATTAACGAATTGTAAATATTAGATTTATTACTAGTGGATAAAATAATGTAATGTGTTTTATACAATAAAAGATGGATTTTGATTGCCTTCTAAAGTCCACTGTCTAGAAAGCCTAGATGAATCAACTAGGTGCTGTACACAGAGAGATTGTGAGACTTATTTGTTGACTCTGTGTGGATAAAGATCCTTTTTATGGTCTGCTTTGTGGTCTTCTTAGCAACACAACAGTATTGGTAAATCCATTAACTTATGGCTCCAGGAGCAGTCACACAGAACTGGTGTGCCCTGCTGGGGATGGACTGTCTCTGTGCTGAGACAGAATTTGTCCATTTCCACTCTTTGAGGAAGCCCAAAGAATACCTTCAATTTCTTTTTGCATTTGTGCTAATATACACCTGGGTTGCAAGTTAATATGAAGAAAAAGTGAAAAGAAATCGTATTTAGGTTAGTGAAATAAAGAGTAATTTTATAGCAAGGATCACTTGAAATATGCAATATGTGAATTGTGCTGACTCCTGATTTTTGCTGCCCACTATAATTACCCTGGAGAAAAAGTTGTTAAAGGAATCATATAGAGAAGTCATGCATGCAAGAATGCACTTCAGTCATGCACTTCTCTGTTCACTCATAACACAGATTGCATCTTTCTATTAGCTCAAATAAGTAACTCCTTTTAGCAAAGTTGAAAGTATTTGCATGGCTAGAAAGTGGAGCTTTCAGTCAGTCATTTAATCATGTCAATATTTTTATTAAACTTTACAAGTAAAGAGAGAATGAAATATTTTTTGATTACATAATTAATTTTATACACATCTTCTTTGATAATGCCCTCAAAACATCATAGTTTAATATCATTAAAAAATATTTTCTCTTCCCCACTTATATTTTAGTATCAAATGTTACAGACACAGATTTCTCTGTGTTGGAAAAAAACTTTTCAAAAGTTGCCAAAGCCTGAGCAAACACAGACTTAAAATATGCTGATTTCAAACTTAATCCAAACAAAATTTAAATTTGAGAGAATTAGGTAAACTTCTGCTATTGTCACTTCTTCCTATTAATATTCCTCGTGTATTTAGTTTGGTTCTATTTATCCTTGCAAAAGCTTCATGGTCAAATTTAGTAGGAGTTACAGGGTTTGTGTGTTTATTGTTTCAGACCAGCTCTGGTTCCTACCATATATTCAGTCCTTTTTGAAATGCAGCTGCAAGGTACCATGTGTTAGTAAAATTTATTTAATGTTCTTAGATTGGAGAAAATTGTTGAGATAACTTTTGAAAAAATAATTTCAGTGCTTCTTTAGTTGTTAGTGAAAAAATAATTTCAGTGCTTCTTTAGTTTTCACTTCCAGTTAGTGTTCTAAACAGTTAATGGTATACAAAATATTCTGTCCATATAATGAAGACCTCTGGATGACAAAAGAACAAAAGATAGATGATAGGACAGAATCTTCTAGCTCAATCCAAACATCTTCTAGCTCAATTTCTACATAAGTAGTTATCTACTATTTGCCTCCGGATTGCATCACTATACATGTTCCAAGTTCATGTGAAAAAGAGGCATATTTCATAAAGTGATTGAAATAATATTAAAAATTACTAAGTAGCTATGAGGGGGATCTCTTCATAGGCAGTTTTGTATCATTTTGTGTCTTTTTTTTAAAAGGCGACTTTTTGGGAGTCAAAATTTCAGGTTTCTGGAGCATAATTTCAAGATCAAGTAATATACAAAAATTTTTGCACCCTGCTGCTGTAGAATTTATTTTTTTGTTTATAATATTTCATTTTTGCTGAATTAACTGTTTGTCCTAAATACTAGATGCATTAGTTTGTTTCATATCTCCCAGCAACTGGTACATTTACTTCCACTATTACAGGGAGAAGCAGAATAGAGAGAACTAGTTCAACGCTCAAATTACTTGAGAATGCCAAAGAAGTTGTTTAACTTGAGGCAAGCATAGGGGACTTTTAGCATATTATCATTAGAAAGGGAAAAATAGAGTAAAACCTGTGTGAGTCTGCAGGGAGATGAGAACTCAAAAGCTTAAGACTTCATTTGATTAAGAAAAGTCAGAATGAAGTCTGTCATGGAAATGTAGAAGTAGATAGACCTCAGGAGGCCACTTAATCAAACCTGTCATCCATGGCAGGATCAAATATGCTGAAATTAATCCAGACTGATACTTGTCTGGCTTGTTCCTAAAAACCTCTGAGGATGGAGATGCTGTCTCTTCCAAGCAGTCGGTTCCATGGAATGTCTGTTCTTTACTACAAGAAAGGATGTCTAGTGTCTTCTGCTCTGGCGGGCAAGCTGATGTTTTTAAGTTTTCCCGTCTGTGGACATTAAGAGCAGATGGTCACTGTGTTCTTCTGTCTGTTTGCCTATTGGAAACCCTCCATTCTGTCCCCTTTATCTCTTTGCTAACTTGCACAAAGTTAATCCCTTCAGTCTCTCTATATAACTCATGTTTACCAAAAGACTTAATGCTCTGTTGTTTTCTTTTGAAAAAGCTCATTTAGCCATATGTTCCTTAAATTGGGGTGCTCAAAACTAGGCGGAGTATTCTTCAGCAGTGGTTAGAGCACAATAATTGCCCTTACGTATGCATTATACATGTCATGTTGAAATATGTCTGAACTTGTTCTCTTGTCCTACATAATTGGTACTTATTTAAGGAGGTGCTCAATTTTATTTTTTATTTGTTATTTATGCCTTAGTGCAGCCTAATAACTTATTCTGCTCTTTTTTTTCATTTGTTTCTTTCAAGTTGCTCTTTTTCCTTTGTCTGGTTCATTTGGAGGCTATCCCTTCAAGTCTGATCCTTTGTTGTCTGTCCAAGAATAGTGCTAGAGGTGAAAGGTGTGTTCTCTGGTGAGTCCTGCAGGATGTTCTAAGCTTTGGATAGATGAAGACTCAAGGCCTGATAGTGATAATTACTCTGAGAAGCATTAAATTATATGTGCATATCATCATAGAAATTTTGTGTGAACATGTTACTTGTGCAACTGTTTCCCCATGTTACTTGTGCAACTGTTGTTGAGGACACTGTCAAGAAAAGACCTAATTTCTAAGGTACCTAGCCTAAATTTTAATTGAACGGGCAGTATTATCTGGTAGTCAGTTTGTACTTTAGTCAATTTTTGAAGTGCATGACATACTAGACAGGTAACGTGGCCTAGCAGGATGTGACTTCAGGGCTAAATAAGAAACAAAACACAAAAAAAATGGCCATTAATTTATTTTTAAGGAATGAAGATAAACCACAGGAGTAATAGTTGAAAGAATGAATGTTGAGCATCCATCCTAAATGAGACTAAGGAAACACTGATCTGAGTTGTTTAGATAGCTTGCTGGCTTCCTCTGGTTCTGACTGTGTCCTCGTATTCTGTGTTTACTGTTGTGTCCTTGGAGATTCACGTTATTGACAAGCTGGTAGAGGATGGTGAGCTGCTTTCTTTGCCTGACTGCAAGAAAAACTTTTTATGTATAAAGGAAACATGAGATTTTTATAATGACAGCCTGTAAATGGCATTCACCAAAAGATTACTCACCCATCAGTGGTAATTAGAATAAAATGTTGTGAAAAACCAAACCACCTGAAGCAAGAGTAAAGATCACCAGAGTAATGTCATGGTCACCATACAGTTTCTGCATCTATGCCCATATAAACCTATAGGGCTATACATATGAATCAGCTGAGTTTTCTGTCTTCTCATTCAGAAAATCAGAGCTAGAGCATGAGGGAAATTTTGTTTAAGTAATATGCTGAGCAATTAGTTTGAGAATCCTTCTCCAACCACTGCAGCAGTACATATATGTTCAAACTGGTAGTATTTTTCTTAAAAGTAGGTCTTGGTCTTACTGCCACTCTACCTAATCTTATGCCTTCTGAAAAAATGCCTTTCTTCTTGACATGGGGATAGGAAAGAGGAATGCCAGCTAATACAGTCTGTCATTAGCACTTACCTTCTGTCCTAGAAGACTCTGAGAGATTTATCATAGGTATTTTTATACTATTATGCTTTTAAAAGATAATGCAAGTTTTGCTTAACTGTATTTGATACAGTATTTTCAACTGTATTTGATATTTTTTATCATTCCTCTGTAATTGAATTTGAGTGTGTAAGCTGCTTGTCCAAATAGAGGACAGTAAGGATAAAGGAAATCTGTCCCACTAAAACATCTGTAAGTCTCTTTATTAGTATGGAATGCAAAATGCTATAGTATCATATGAAAAATTTTCTACTGTTCATTTTGGGTTTATGCAACTGATCTGTATTTCCTGAACTTGTGGCAGTAAAGTATAACACACACCCACTTAACCAGCTATGCAAATGTGCAATTACACACAGGGAAGGCTAATCATGCTTATTTTTCCTGGTGTTACCAGCCTCACTCTGGTTTTAAAGCATAGAATGCATTAAGGAAGAAAAAAAACCAGTCTGTTGCCCAATTACCTAGCACATTATTATTTATAGACTTATCCAATGCCATTTACAATATACAAAACAGTTGAACAATAAAAAAGTGCCACTGTGATTCTATAACACCATAAAATAAAGCCTGCTAGCCTGTTAAAGGCTAAATCAGTGTGAATCTCATGCATCATCAGTTTCTTCCTAAATATTTTTGCTCCTATATTGCAGCTCTGATGATAGATAATTTATATTCTACTTTCATTTTCTGTCTATAAGTGTTTTCAAATTCCAGATATGCTCATCATGTTCCACAAATCATTGATGAAATTCAGGATCTGTTCTTAAATTTAGACTCTGTATGCTTTCAAAGAAGAACTAAATTGCACTAATTACCTTGCAGTCCCTGCTTTATAAGATTTAGGGTGGTATTTGTAAATGGCTTATGCAAAATTAATCATACCTTGCAAACTGCATCAGGAGAATTGTTCAGCAATGCAGCTTAATCCACTGGATGAAGTATTGGTTACAAGACAAGAGAAAAAGACTGGTGCAAAATGCTTCTTGCTATTGCCTGTCTGCATGTTATCATGTAAACAATGTCACGTCCCTAAGTTAATCTATTTTTTTTTTTGGTCATCTTTAACATTATATAGGTTTTGGAGGAATAATGTTTTTCTTTGCTACCAAGAAAAACTGAACTTTGGTGTTAGTGAAAATTATTACGCACAACTGTAATGCAAACAGTAAGTCATATTTTCCATAAAGTGCTCATTAATGGAAGTCATTTATCATTTAGGATTTACCTGACATTGCATCCTAAAGGCACCTAAAGCAGGTGTGGTGTTATAACTAAAGGAATATGTAAACCCATGGCTAGGATACCTCACTGGAAAGGAATGGGAATTCAATGCAAGTAGATGGAAGCAATAGGGTGATTTCATTCTTCTGGTCATGCAGCCACTAAAAGATCTGCTACAAGACCCTAACAGTGTGGTTGTCTAGACAGAGTACTCCCAAATTGCAAATTTGAGTAAAAAGTAGGCAAAGTCTCAGAAAAAGGGCCCTGTGTAAACTTGACATTAACTCTTTCAGCTTCTGTCACTCTGCTGGTACCACATCCATTTCCTTGAGATCTAGTTTTACCAGCTAGTCTTCAGCAATATGTTTCAGTCTTGACCAGATGCTCTGTAAATATTTGGCAGCATTTTCCATGTTAGATGGAAGAAGAGACTAGGTAGCTGTTTTTCGATGGTGTGCAGGTCACAAATAGCTCTGCATCCTCACTTTGTTTTTCAGTGCCCAGGTATTCATTGATACTTGTGAATAGTGAGAAAAAGAAGAGACCTTTTGGTGTTTCATGTAAAAATATTAGAAACCAATAACAGTTCTCTTTGGTGGTACTAAGTACAGAAGAACCAGCCCTGTTTGTTCCCTGTAGACAGTTTAAGGTTGAAAATGTAGGGGTGGTAAAGGGACTGACATGAGCATGCTCAGAAAATATTAGAAACTCGTGTTGTGCAAGGAAAGCCTTGAATTCAGCCCTCAAAGTCCTTGAAAAAGGACTATTTGAGCATTACCAAGAGCAGAACATTTAATATCATCAACTAATTTTTGAAAAAAATAAAGATTACTTTTCACAGTTGAAAACAGTAAAAAATAGTCAATGTATTGTTTAATAGTCCAGGCATCTGTCTTCCTCTGTAATGTCTTATTTTTGTTTAAAAATCTGCAGAAGAGATAAAATACTCATATTAATATGCAGTATCAATAAAATGCTTGCAGTTTATTTCCTTAAAATGCTGGATGAGACTGTGAGAGAAAAGCTGAGACCAGCACCTTTTAAGATTAGAAGCTTTCTAGGTTATACTTTCCTGATATAACAACTTGCCTGGCAAAGCATCACCGTGTCAGTAACTTTTTTGTTAAAAGCTCTTCTCTTGTGCATGAAATAATTTGTGAATACTGGGGTTTGCTCTATTAGGTTTAGGCTGAAATACCTAAATTATGTATTGTCTATGGTCTGTTTCTACCAGAAATCTAAAACTTCATATTTTGCTGAGAAAATTGGGTAGTAAAATATGGAAAAAAGTCACAGAGTTACCTAATCTGCTTATGTAGATAGACATTCTAAATGAGTGCACATTTGGACACGATTATTTGAATAGTAACCTAAATTCTTGCCCATGCTCACATGAAATATGTACAAATAGGTCTTCAAGACAAAGGCATGAATATATATTTGAATATTTTGAAATTGTTCCTAAAGACAATTGTACAGGCTGCAAAATAAAACACCCATGTATTAGTGAATAAGTAAATTAGTGAATTCCTAGAAGATTTCCCCCCTTCCATTGGTTAGGTTACTCATTGCACTATTTGTTCAAATTAGTGTATCTTTGTCTGATGTTCACTGAATAGCAGAGATAACCAGGGAAGTAAAGATTCAGTGGTTTGAGCATTGAAAAATTATTTTTGGTATTTTTAGCATGTGCTTCTGTAGTTTTCATTAGAAGAGACTTCCATATTCTTTGTATGATATTTCTGCCATGAAAATTGAGTATCCTTTTGGGATAAATGGGTCAAGAGAAAGGCACATCACAAAAGTAAATGGAATAATTGCAAGCAAACAATTTTCAGCCTGTGTTCTCAGGACTCTTATTTTTATTGATATTCCACTCACTCTGGGAATCTTTCCTGATAATGTAATCTTGAAAGCAGTTTGGTTTTTCTCTGACCTTTGTATTCAGAAACATTTGTTGAAGTGGTTTTGCATGTATTTTTTTCCCCCTAAGGAATTGCAAGAAATTCTGATCAGGGACAATTTCACTTAAGTGTAAAATGGCTCTGTACCGGATCACAGGTTTAAAGCAGGCATACAGATACTTCTTTCACATTTTGTAAATAACTCCCTGTTTCATCCTTCTGGCATTTTTGCATCTGTCTATCTCCATAGATTAAGGAATAGCAACTCGTATGCACCGTCAATGAAAGGATATTTAAATTTAATTTCTCTCCAGCAAGGGGCTTGACTGGACTGCCTTGCTATCTTTCTTGTTTGGACCAGTGTACCTGTGTTCCAGCCCCTCCAGCCCAGTTTGCATTATACCGCCAGAAAAATCTGAGGCTGATTTTAGTGACTCTTTGTTGACTCTGAGGTCTGAAAAAATAACCGCTGTACTTGTTGGAAACAAGGAATAACAAACAATTGCTTTTGTACTTTACTTGTGGGCTGCAGGGTCCAGGGATATTTTTGTGCTGCTCTGATTTTGGAGGCTGCTTCTCCCTGTGCCACTTTGCTATGGTTTGTCTGCACGCTGGGTCTGCAGCATCTTCCCAATGCTCTGCCTGAGTCAGGAGCTGGGATGTCCAGCTGACTCTTCCATTGGACTTGAGAGAGTGCATCAACTCACTGACTTTTTCCCTTTTAACCTTAGTTTTCTGGCAGTAGCTTGGTCTGAGCTATATACTAGTAATGCCACCTTAGGGTATAAATCAGTTTACCCTTTCCACATCACTTCATCCAAAATGCCAAACAGTAGAAAAGGAGGTCTCAAAACTTGTTGCATAGCACTGACATCTAAATAGAAAAGGTCCTTTTTCATGGCAAGATGACTCGGGGTTTTCCCCTCTTATAAAAATTTATTACATATAATATCTTTGTGGCAGCTGCAATGGCTTCTCACATTTATTAGAGTAAAGAAGCTATTCTAGCAGAGGAAAAAGGGTGTGAGTTAGAATGTTGTTTAGTTATCCTTAACAAGTGTTTCCCAATACCAGGCTTTGAGAACAAGCTGTTATACGTAAAAGTTTAAAAACCTTACTAACAAGGATAATCAAGCTTTTTAATGACAAAGTCATTGCAGAGTCACAGTGCAAAATTGTGATTATGATTAATTTCCTTAGGGGATGCATGACTGACAGCAACTGAAGCTGGCTATCACACAGTCATAAATTGAGATATGGCTAAGTTGTGCTGTTTGCTAACCAGGGGCAAGAAATACAGACTGCCATGTTGAACTGCACAGGGCATACTATATCTTTTAGCATAGCAGGATTAAATCTTCAGTGCTTTTGCCCTAAACTCTTTCTGACCTTTTTCTGTGCTCTCTAGTGCATTTGACATTCCAGAGGAAGGCACAAACCAGCAGCAAGCACTTTCAAGGTTTTCTGCAAGGGAAGTTGTACAAGTTATCCTGAATCCCAGTGGATGTTATGTTCTGCCACTTGCATTTGTTGTCTCAGTAGCATTAACTGTGTGTCCAAGCCTAACTAGACTTTTCACTTTATTCTTTCATGTAAGGGCAACCTATAACTAATGGTCCTTTTTAGCCTTACCTTGTCAAGCTACCATCAGAGGAGATATGGCCAGGATGCAGAAGTTCCCAGCTGCCTGTGGTGCTCGGTCTTTTGGCATTTTTACGAAAAGTTTTACAGCTTCTTGAATCTATGGCTGTAAGAGCAGGACTGAAGCATTCTGCATGCCATGGAAGCAAGTCCTCTCTCCACAGTTTTACTTCTTGTATTTGGTATGGTTTGAGCTTGGAAATCAAATGTAGGATGTTCTAAACATGTCTATCATTACCCATAATCCAGGCTTCCAGGATTTTTAAAATACTTCCTAAATCTTCATATGCGCTCTACAGAGTGAAATTTCTTTTATAAGAGTTTTTAGAGTCAAGCCCATCATGTTGCATTCCACACTAATAAGGAGACGTATGGATGTTTCAGTGGGACAGTTCTCCTTTATCCATACTGTCCTCTATTTGGACAAGCAGCTTACATGTTCAAATTGAACTACAGAGGAAGGATGACAAAAATCATATCAAATACAGCTAAGAAAAATTTGCAATGTATTTTTAACTCCAATAAGGAGTCACCTAAGACATTTTTCTTTACAGAACAAAAGGATGCAAAGTATAGAAAAGAGGAGTTTAATGTCATAGTCACAAAACAGTACCCCATCTTCTACCTGTGTTCTCCTTTAAACACTATTCACTATAAGCTAGGGAAAATGTTATAGTGAATTTTTGAAGGTAGATTTTTTTGTTTGTCTTAAAAGCATTTATTTGCTTGATTTTTCTTAAAAGCATATACCAGAATTCATTACCTATCAATGGGTTGGTGATCATAAATGACTTGAAAATTTTGAAAATTTTATCCTCAGTCATCACCATGGCTGTGTTGCCATTTCAGCTAGTCCTTCAGTTTTTGCAGCATTAGGAAACAACCTGCTTGACAAAGAGGTGTCAGCCCACAGCAGGAGAGCAAGACTGTTGTGGCATAGGAGCTGTCAGGAGAAAAGAAAAAGAACTTCAGTCTTTTTTTTTCTTAACACAGGGGACAGCTGAGGGAAAATAGAGCTAGTTTTAAATGCTGGAAACAGTTTTTATTTTGGAAAACAAATTGTTTATTTTCTTTTTGGTTTTTCCTAGTGTATTAGGATATACTGTGCCAAAAATTTTAGAGTCATTCCATGGAAGAGAATTCTCTTAAACCTCTTGATTTTTCTTTATGTATATAAGCTTTATTCAATATTTTTTTCTTTCTGGAAGAGTTTTGCCTCTGGTTAGTTTGCAAAAATAAATTTATTATAAAGACCAGTGTACGCACAATGTACAGTAATGTTATGGGGTTTTCCTTCTCTTTGAGATGTTAAACTCACAGAAAAAGGTTTTGTAGTGAAGTTATGTATTGTCAAAAAGGGTTCTCTATCAATATCAATTTTTTGTTCAGACAACAAAATGAAGACTGAGGTGCTTGGGAAATTTCTTGCAGAAGTGAAACATTCAAGCTGACTTGCGTGGCTAATCAAGACAAATAAACAAGCCTAAGCTTAGTTAACTGAAAGGCACGACTAAGCAATTACCCACACTGGATAATACTGTTTCCATGCAGCCACCCACACATTCTACTCATCCTGAGGACAATAATGATCTTGTTCTATCTCCTTTTGAAAGGAGTAAAGAGAAGCCTTTTAGAAGTATGGCTTTGTGGACCCACCTCATCAGAAAAATATGCTGCTCAGAAAACCTTTATGTCAAGGTCCTTGAATCATAAAACCATCATCCAAATTGTGATGGACAGGAACAATTATTTGTTATGTAGTAGGCAGGCACCTTGTAGGAAAACTGTCAGGCTTACTTTCAATTCTTTGCAATACTTGAAGCAGTTACTCAATAGACAGAAAGTGAATGGCCACAGTGATTAAGTGACTGTTCAGTAAATTATATAGCTGCCTTTTAGACTGGATGGTCCCTCTCTTAATCCTTTTCCAGGCTAACTTGCTGGAGATGATACAGGGATTGCTACCTGGGACATGACACAGGGATTTCAGATAACTTTAGGAGTACATGGTAGCAGAAAAATTTCTAAGTTGGTAACCACTGGATTTCTGGTTGATTCAGGTACTATTCAAAAAGATACTGCAAAGTCGTGGGTAAACAAACTAGCAGTGGCATATTTATCACAGTCTGGGATCCAGTGATCCAGGGTTTGACTTGTGTTCAGTAAGTTGAAACTAAATATTAGGGGGAGGCCTTGTTATCCAGTGCTTTAAAAGGAAAAATGCAGTCATGGTTATTGAATCAGAAAATGAAGATATCAGAAGGCTTAGAAGTCAGTGCTGTAACTTAGAATTAGGCATCTTTCCATCTGTAAAACCATACAGTGGAAGGACTTACAAAGTACTTACCTGTTGAAAATATTTTTATTTAGACTGTGACGTTGATTAATAAAACTTTTCAAAGCAGAATATATCTTCAATTTTGACAGCTTAGGAGGAGTATAAGTCTCTAACCCAATGTAATGCATATAATCAGTTTTTGCAACACTGGAATATGCATCGTGGGTGTTAGACAGTCCATCTCCACATCTACCTTTATAAATCTTTCTGTGGCAGTTGTACAGAAACATCATAAGAGTGTGATCTAGGTATATTTCCTTGAGAAATTTAGCGAGAAAAACAAGTATAGCCTTCATGACATTACTGTTCCTGTTTTCATGTTTAGAATTCTCAATTCTAAATATACTGACTCCTTTTAGAGTCAGCCCAGAATGTAGGCTTATTTCACATTAGAATAGTCCAATCTGCATGGCATTAATAAGACAAATCTGAGTTGGCATTATTCAGGTCCTAGATCTCATGGAAATATTCTTTTATATAGCTCAAAATACATGGATCACTATCATTGGTTTGTGAATTTGAACAATTTGGAAGAAATTAGCCATGATTTTGAAAACCTGTTTTTCTTCTTCCTTATGCATGGTTAAAGGCAAAGTACTGAAAATACTGAGTGTCACATAGGGATCAACTTATTGTAAATAAAAAAAAGGGTCAGGCCTCAAGGATTTAACTGGGATCCTTCCCTTAAATGTGTTCATTGTAAAATTCTACAGTTCTGTAAACTGTAGGCAGCCTGCTTGGAAAATTATTTCCTGTAACTCTTAGCCTTTCAAGGACTACGTCATGATGCTACCTGCAAGGAACACTGCAGTCTCTGGATAAATAGAAATCTGTCCTAGGATGGTGATTTACAGTCTTGACAGATCTCAGTGGGATATATATTAACCTGACTATCCATTAAGTGCCTTCCTGCCTTGAAAAGGCCTGTTTGTAAGAGCTTGCTTAACTCTCACTGGTTTAGAATGATGGAAATTAGCACAACTACTAGCAGATGTTAATCATGTAGCTTAATGCACTGCTGGAGGGCATTTGCATTTTGGTGGTGAGCATGGTGTAAATACCTGTACAGAACAGATTAGACCATGTTGCCCTGTGTGTTTTCAACAGATGCCACTCTCCACTCCAGAGAATCTGCCTGCAATCCAGCCATAACTACTTTTATTCTGGCTCAGTGTCAGTGCTTTAAGTCTACCCTAACTCAGTAAAAACTTTTGCCCGGCTTTCTTGTTCTGGGCTACTTCCTTTTTCTCTTCCTCAGCACCTTTATCTTCTAAGCTCTCATGAGAGCCCTCACTCAGCTCCGCTGTCACTCCCCTCTTTTTTTAGTGGCTGTTCTTGAAAATTCTCTTGTGTAAGTCCTCTATTTTAGCATGCTTTAAGATTTTGCCCTTGACCACTTTTGTTGCCTTGTTTTCTACTTTTACATCTTCAATTATTTCTTTGATAATTATTTATATACCTGCTTCTTCATTCTGTCTCCCATGACAGAAGTCCACGGTGTCCTCCCTAGCTCACCTAGAAATTTTATTTTTCTCATATGTAACATGGATTGAAAGTAATGTAGATTTTTGCTTTCCAAATTGTCCACCTGGTATCCCCTCACTAATTCTACCAACTGAGTTTCTACTCCAGCATGCTGTGCCTGAATCAGTCAGCCTTGCCCAAAGCCTTGCCCAATCAGGAGACTTGCCCAAAACTGGAGTTAGAATTAAAAAAATTCAAAAATTTCACTCAGGAAACTGTAGTAGGGAAATTCAGTACTCTGAAAAAGGAAGCATTGCACATAGTTAGCTTTATTTTTTTTCAATTAATTTTAAAAAATAAACAGTCCTATTGAGCACTGTCTGCTTGGGTCCCAGGTCTTGGGAGCTGAAGCTGCCTCCCCCAAATTTCTACTACTCAGGGCTAAAACTCAAGCTCTGCTTTTCTCACAAGACAAAGCTTGAGTTTTGTTTTTTTTTTTTTTTTTTTTCTGTATTCTGTTACACACAAAAATTGAAAATTTGATAGTTTTCTAAATTCTGAATATTTTGCTCTATTTAAGGGACTATTCCACAGTAATTAAGATCTAGTCCTTTCTCTTATTCTTCCTCATTAGAGAAAACATCTGTCAGCACCTTTCTATTTTATTGTCTAAATCACTCATACTATTAGCTGCGATCTCCTTCTCTCCAAATTTCTTATTCTTTCCTTAACAGCAAATCTTTCTAAAGCACTGCTCATAAGTAGTCCTCCTCTCCTAACATTCTGTTGGGCAGTGTGTTTAGGGTGTCAAAGTTAAACCTAAACTATATACAGTTGTCAAGGAAGCTTGATCAACTATTTTACATATTGTACTGGTATTAGAGGAAATGGTTTTCATTTAAGTTCTCTATATATCAATGGAATTATGAGAATCGATTGCAGATGCTGCAGGATTCCTTAGCAATACATTTACAAACTCAAAGCATGATGGAGACTAAATTGTAAGAATGTCTGCCTATTTTCCCTGTAATTCTGATTATACTTATTATTCTGGGTTTTCCTTTTGTCACTTAAAGCGTCATTGATCATTGTGATCAAGTTCTTCAGCCTGATGATTTACAACCAATGAAAAGCAGACATAGTGAGTTCCCATGAACTGCAAACCAATTAACTCTAGACATGGAATTTTCATGATTCAGACTCATTTAGCTTCCTTCATGCCTGTTACATGTAACAGTATTGATAGAGGGGGGGAAAGTGCACATGTTCACACTCTCTCTATTTATCTCCCTTTTGTATTCCTTTTTCCCTCCCCTGGTTTGCACATCTAGTATTTATGTTGTGAAAGAACTGAAGTATAAATATAGTATATCTCTGGGTTCTTTTCTTTTTTTATTTTTTTTTGGTTTTTTTTTTTTTTTTTTGTTTTTTTTTGTTTCTTTTAAGTGTCAGGTTATTCCTTAAGTGAAGAATTGGACTTGGCTTTTTCCCAGGTATAGTGTGTCCATGTTCCAAATGCTTTTAGCTGGCATGACCTGGAGTGTTGAACAGCCAGATGGATAATTTCTCATTCGTTTGGAGTGAGGACCTGGACAATTTATAACCAGGTTGGTAATTAAACCACTCAAGGTCTGGTAGTTCCCCAGTGACCTCCTTCACTTCTCCAGGTGCATGGAGAGGGGAGTTCAGTGTGCTGAAGCACAAAGGACTGGGTGATGTGTCGCCTCTGGAGACATGGAGGGGCAGACAGCTCTGCAGCCCTGTAAAGACAGGGAAGGACACACTAAACTTATGTAGGGCTGTGTGTAGCTGCTTATACCTGAGCTAGGCAGTTTTGGTGAGGCTGGCTGTGCTGCAAAATCTGTGTTAAAACTAAACAAGGTTACTCTTGAAATCTCTTCTGACAGCTATTTAATGCCTACCAAGTGCTGAGGCTATAAAAATGTATTTTGCAGCAACATTCAGATAATAAATACTGTGAACAGTTTAAAGTCACTGGCTTGTCTTTACAACTTTATGCTGTAACAACAGTAAAGCTAACCTTATGCCAGTTCTTGTTTCATTTAAACAGACTCAAGTATTATCTCCATGTTCTTGATATGACATATACAGCATCTTTTAGTAAACTACTGTGACAAAATCATTATACAGAACACAAATGTAGTGAAGAGGAGTACTTAAGGGATAGATAGCACTGTTCCTCAACAGGTACTATTCTGTATGCATTACTTGATTTCTTATTTAATTATATTTTGCACCTATGGATTGGAAATATTGATTAAGGGGAAAAAAAAGTACCGGCTTGTTTGGTTAAAAATTTCAGTGGAACTGTTGAACTGTGTTCAAAGTCCTTTACTTTTTGAAAGCTGAGAAATTGAAAAAAAAGCAACAGTAATAAGTACAATTTAATTTTTTGCTTGGTGACTGGTCTTAATCTAAGGTCATTCGTTTTCCAGCATGTATCTAGGAGGGTTGAAGCTAGCTGAGGTCCTTCTGAGAGTAAATTCTGTATTGCCTTCTACATAGACAAAGCCTCAGTGCTTATGCAGTATTGCTTCCAAACTCTGTCCAGTAAAGCATATAAGGTACTTACCTTGAACATTAGGGCAGTGCTTGGCCCCAGCACTGTAGTGGATATCTTTATCATGTATGCAAGTGCTCTCTGAATTTTTATTGTGTGCATAGAAGGATACTTGTCTAAGGCCTGTCTGTCATGATGGAGGGCAGTTTATTGCATGTACTTAAGGGACTTTCTATACTGATGCCTTAGGATTTAGCTTATATATTTTTCAGATCCTGTACTACTTTAGTGAATAACTCTGAAACTCCATAGCCTGGCAGCTCCTGTTCTCCCATTTTATTCAGACAAAACAATTCCTCTCTCGGCCTGAAACTCAAGGACACTTTATTGTCTCAGGCCCTGAGAGATGTAAACAACAGTGAACTGGGGGGGCAAACTTGGAGTAAATTATTTCATTACCTGAAGATGTGAATGGAGGATTAACCCCTGATATACAAATGGACCAAACTTAAACTGTGCAAAAAACTCATGACCATTGTCCCTCTTGGGTGTAGCTCCTCAGAGGTTTCTGGCTGCCCAAGGTGCACATACTGAAGTCCTTCAATAAATACCCACTTTTATTCTCTTAATTTTGTCTAGCCTCTGTTCTTGGTAGCCCCTCTAAGGCATCAATACCCTACAGTGTTTTTTAAATTAAGATGCACTTAAGGACTCAAAGCATTCTGACTGCTTTAGTTCTATAGCAGATATGCAGTGGAGGTCAGAGAAATTCCCCTCAGTGCACTGGACTCTGCTCTGTTCTCTCTCATCTGGAGAAATAAAAAAAAACCAAAAAGGCATCTTGTAACTACCTGAGGAATGTCAGTAATCTAGTTATCATTCCTTTTCTTTTAATCTTTCCTTTGAATTTTCTATAATTTCATCTGGAAATGCACAAGTGTTAGAAAATTATCTGTATTACCATCCAGAATATTAATATTCCAGAGGAAGTAATTTGAAAGCTTTTACTCCAAAAACAAACAAAAATTATCCCCTCTAAAAAGAAGTAGAAAAATTTTAAAATGCAGGTTTATTTGCTTTTGAAAATGAGTATTCTTGGTTACCTGAATTGCAGCCAGAAATACCTGTAATACTGTAATTTAATGCCTTGTATAAAGAGTCAAATTCAGAGGAACCAGTGAAGCAGAGTTGAGGCATAAAAGAGGAAAGATGACAAATGTTGGCGAAAGCATTTGGTGTATTTTTTTGTATGGCTTTAGTAGAAATATAATATTGAAAAATAATCTGCATTAGAAAATTTCAAAGTCTGAACTGGTTAGAATCAATCCTTCCTTTTCCCTTCCCTCTTCCTGTCAGATTTCTGCTGCAGCTGACAGTGCTACCAGGCTGTTTGTTACCTTTATGGATATCACAGCCCTGAAAGATTCTATCTCCAAGCAGAAAGTCATATTCAGTAAAATGGCCTCTGAGAAAGGATGCTTATATAAATAAAAAGAAATTTTTGTCATAAAGAGTAGATACAACCATGGTTTCCACAAAACAAGTTATGATGACGTTATTTTAAGTTTTAAGGATCACCCCTGTACTACAGCAAATTCCATTGGCAAATATTTTTATACTCTCTATCCTCCTAGACGTTTTCAGTCTCTAGTTTCTGAAATAGTGCAGTGATATAATGAACTATAATTTATCTTATGCAGTTCAACACAGCAATTTATTTTTAGGGAGTGAAAAGATGAGGGTTTTATTCTTTATATTTCCACTGGTTCTAAGTAAGCAGCATAAGTTATGCATCTAATATCCTTTACTTCACTATTGACTTTATTACTCAAAATCCTTTATATTGGGTTCATTACTAAGGGAGTTTAAAAAGTACTCACAAATGGGATTTTTCTTTCTGTAATTACCCTCCTTTTGAGGCAGAAAAATATATTTATTCAGCTCTTTATCAGTAAAACATGGATAAATGATGTTACAGGCTTATTTGCAAGAAGGGATTTAAATGGAAAAACTGTTCTCATAAAAAGTGTTGCAGTCTGTATGTCTTGCTATATTTCTAAACAAGAATTTATTATTCTGGAGCAGAATATCTACATAATACAGTGACTACAAACCTGGTAACTATATAAGGATTTTTATTGTGAGGCAATTGTTCCTCAATATCTCTTCTACTTAGTTGACTTATAGAAAAGATCTTTGTGTGTATGTTCAGGATATCTCTGACTGAAGAACCTCAATATACTTCTTCCAAATCTGAAGCCTCTAATTTGCAAGGACATCAAACCATTCATGAAAATATATGTTACAAATTTTTGAGTTCTTGTAATGCTTTGACAAAAAGACCATTTTATATAACTATTAACTATGTAACATATTTCAATTTACTTAGTTTATTGAGAAGTGTAGGGGTTCTTTTCTATCAGGGAAATTGCTATAAAAGTGCAAGTTATTATGCCTTTGCATGCATAATTATTGTGATTGTCAGCTACATTCTGATTGCTTATTTTTTCTTAGCGGTGTGATTATCAAAGGCAGCAGTGCTGGGGTCTTTGGGTTCCCACATGGCATGAAGAACTAGAAATTTAAAAACATCTTTTCTTTGACAGGTAATCTGAGCATTTTTGATGGGCAGTCATTAGAGAATAAAGCTCGGATTTGGCAGTTTCATTTTACAGACTCACTTTTCTACAGCATCCTGCTAACAAAAATCCTGATGCCACAATGATTTGAATATGTTGAAAATGAGGGACATGGAGCCCAAAGAGACATGTAGAGCAATTGTGAACTTGAAAGGTTTTCACCTGCGCTCTGACAAGGCTCTTTTATCCTGAGCAACTTCCCCTATTCAAAATCAAGGTTCTCAATGTGGAACACAAACAAAAAAGGCCTCTAATCATACTAAATTGTGAGGTTTTACTGTGCCTCACAAGGGGAAAGATTAACCATTAATAAACTGTTTTCATTAGTAACCTAAGCTACCATCTTATTTCCTTTTTGTTTTTTACTCTTACACATGATTAATCTTCTTGTCTGTTTGTAAATGCTACTTTCCTCAGCAAAACACTCTTATTCAAAGCTTCAGTTTCCCTCGAGTTTGAGATACTCTGTTCTCCTATTGCTGGTCCCAGCAACCATTCAATGGAAGCTTCTGTAGGATCTTTCTGTAGGATCCACCATCACTGTATGGTAAGGATAGAGATCTCTCCAAAGATAACGGTGGCTCCCTAATTGATTTTTCTTTTGCCTGTCTTTCCAAGAAATAAGTCAGTTTTTCACAGTTTGAATTTTCCTGAGAATGTAAGAAGGACATTCCATTCCCTGGGCCTGTGACTGTGGCAGTCATAGTAATTGTAGGCTCTGGTTATTTTTCTCTGTTTGAGATAAATGTCTTGATTTAGATTGTTTGTGAAAGACACTCATCCTGCTCCCACTGTGACGCTGTGAACCACAGGTATCAGACACTCCTCCTAATTCTGGCCCTCTATGTGCTGTCTCTGTTGTTCATCTGGTAAAAAAGGTGCCTATTACTCCAGAGAAGTACTTTTATTTCCCAATGCCTTTTTACCTCTTTTGTTTATTTAGATTCTTATCTATCTTATGTTAGGAATTGTCTTTCATTCTCTATTTTATACTGTGCCTAGCATGATAAGGCATCATTCTTCCTTGAGTCTTTGGGTCTGTCTATAATTCAAATATTGAATAGTAGTCACCTTTATCTAAGAACATCTAGTAAAACAGTGGCATTTTCATGAGGTGATAATTCGTAGAAGCTCCATGAGTCTCTTCCTTCTGTTGTAAACATTTTATTTTATTGCAAGGGATTCACACTAAAAAATCCTGAAAAACCCTGGAACTCAGAAGCCATCTTTGCTAGTGATTCCTAAGTGGTCTTAATGTTGAGGATTACTGAATCCATTCTAATTAATACTTCTGAATTAAATCTCAAACTTCCACTGAAGATGGCCTACAGACAGCCTATTGTTGTGCCTAAGCAGAATCCATGATATGGCTTCATGTACCTTTTTAGGATTGTGCTGATATTTTGGTGATACAGTCCGATATAGAAAATACCCTTTATGAGGATAACCTTTCCTCTGCTTTCTTCTCTTGTTGTTAACTGTTCAAGAAATTATGTTGTGGACTTTGAGAGGGACAAAAAAGACATTTAGGAAAACTAACAAATGAAAGAAAAAGCAGAAGAATAATTGGGACAAGATTTGAATCATAATTTTGAGATAATTTTTTTTGGTTCTTCAGCTTTGGGAAAAGTTTTGTGTATCTCTTGCATTTTTTAAGGGATATTAATTTAACTCACTAATTTACTGATAGTGAGATTAACAGTGGAATGGCAGAAGTCTCTAGAAGTTTTTTCAAATGTTTTAGCAGCATGTAAAGGGAGATACACAAGATTAAGAGAGAAGAGGAACAAGGTGCTCATAATATAAAGAAGGTCAGAGAAATGCCAAAACATATTAGGATCCAAATTCCATTAAAATCCTGTCTGGCAGAGGTGGGCCATTTCTCATTCACTTCTCCTCCAGAGCAAGTGTGTGAGACATTGATCTGATGCTGACAAACTGAACTTCTGTTACACTTCTTTTCTGTTTCTTTAACATTTCTGTAATTTACTTCCATAGTCTACATGCTGCTCAAGGAAATTTCTCTGTGCAGGGTGGATGGGAACTCTTGAACTGACAATAGAGAACTTGGCAGTCTTTGAATATTCGAGCTTTTTTTATGCCTTTTCTTTCCCTTGTGGCTTATCTGGCAGGCAGTTTTTCAGAGTTAGTCCAAGAAATGCTAAAACCTCTACCACAAAGTTTACTTAATCAAGCTGGGCATAAATAATACTCAGTACTCTCATTTTCCTTGTTGAATTTACTTCTTAATTAATTATGCTCAAAGTGTGTGTAATGTAAACTTACATTTTGAGAACAAATACCTTTTTCTGTTTTCTGACTGGCTGTTGAATTTCTTAGCTTTTCAGGTTACATTTTCCTTAATTTGGATTTTTTGTTTGTTTTTCTCTGCCACTAAAAATTATGGAGTGTGAAGAAAAATGACAAGATCTTGCTATCCACAGAACCCTGTCAAAACAGGATGCACAGTATAAATTACCAAGGAAAGCCCCTATCTGTGCTTTTTTCATGACAGTCTTTCTACATTTTTTTTGTAGTTACTTTCTTTTAGCAGAAATGTAGACAAGCTACTCAAAAGTTTACTAAGTTGGCAAGTGATACTAAATTGGCAGGGGTTGTTGACTCCCTTGGAAGGAGAGAGGCCCTGCACAGAGACCTGGACAATGACAGGGCTGGTCAGTTGCCAATTGTACAAAGTTTAACAAAGACAATGCCAGATTTTGCACCCAGGATGTACATAAGTATGTGCATTCTGAAATGGTGACGTAATAATGATCCCAGGCAAAAAACCCCAAACCAGCAACACCACCACCATTAATTAAAAAAATCACCAAAAAAGAAAAATAAAATAACACATGATTTTCTGCTTTCAGAACAAGTATC
Organism: Melospiza georgiana; assembly: GCF_028018845.1. Lineage (NCBI taxonomy): Eukaryota > Metazoa > Chordata > Aves > Passeriformes > Passerellidae > Melospiza > Melospiza georgiana. The sequence continues at coordinate 50,380,691 of NC_080432.1, read as the reverse complement.
TAGTGTCCTTGGGGAGTTAGGAGAGCTCTGCAAATGCTTTAATTGACAAATGTGTTCTACAGTACTTATAAGGGGAATTTTTTGCAAACCCAGTAGTAGTCAAGATCTGTATTTTTAATGCAAACAGTTTAGAACATACCACAAACTAGAGAAATAACGAAAAATACCTTTATTATTTTGTAAATATCTCCGGGATTCATGTTAAATGTTTGGTTAGTTTGTTTGCCTTGGCCTTTTTGGTTAGGTTTTTTATGTGTAGATCTGTTCAAGAGACCTGAGGAGTCATCAGTGGGGAATCCTAAACACAGGAATCCAAGAAAAAGAATGAAGGTACTCAGTGTGAAGCTTCTGATTCCAGAGCTAAAACCGTGGAGTCATTCTCTGATTTTGGATCAGTAAGAGCTCTATGGTGTGACCTTGATTTGAAATTGAAAATAAAAAGGGACATTATTTCTGACATTTGGGAGAATATAATATATTATATTTTCACAGAATTGCCATTTTAGAATAGATTCAGTACTTACTGTGGTATGGGTGTTGCTAAGAGTCTTTCTACTTGATGGAAATATCAGACTTTCCATCCCTGAAATACATTTCCTGAGGGTTGCATATCAGCAATGGGACTCTTTGCTGTACTGAAGATGATGTATTTCATTTGAGAAGATAAGTGACAAGATATCAAGCTTATTTTGGCATGCAATTTAACATTCAACCCCAACAGTTGCAACTGCAGAAGTGGTTTTCAGATTCCAATGGTGGAAAAAGGAATAAAATGAAATTGTATCGCAAACTTCCTTTCAGCTGTAATTGTTGCTTTTACTAAAGTTAATTTGCACAGAGAGAGAAGAGCGTAGGGACCAGCTTGATTTTCATCTGAGCAGAAGTACAAAAATTTTAATTTAAATATATAGAGCTGGGTAATTAATGCCAGAAAGATATCTTTTCTAAATGCTCAAACTTAGACCAGATTAACTGGGCTGAGACCTCTTCTTCGTTAAGTGAGTGGTAGTTATGTCTCTAGTAACTTCTTTTAAGCACATTCCTGTTAAGAAAAATGGGCTCCTGAACCTGTCATACCAATAAGCATTCAGGCACTGTATTTTTTGGGTTTAGCTTCTGCACGTAGCCTGCTCCCTGGATAATCAGGCAGACATGCTTCAGCTGCTGGTTTCCAGTTGTTGCAATAATGTGCTAACATGCTGGTCCCCTGAAACAGGCTGCTTATTAACTGTGATGCCCAAAATGCCATCTGGAGTGTTATCCAGACATCTATAATTATTCTGTCTACTTCTATTTGATTGTCTGCTTTGTTTCACTATGCATGCTCTTTATTTCTTTTCATTTTTTTCTTTCCTTTTTTTTTCTTTATCATGGAATCACTTCATTTTTTTGTACAGAAGTACCAAAAACTCTCATCTCTTCTATAAATTTATTTTACATAAAGCTGAACATACGAACTCTCTAGAAGAAATTCTAGGAAACAAACTGCAAAATCTCTCAAGTAAGAGTAGGAAAAAAATACCATAATAGTCACTTTGGCAGAGACTAGTAATCATAGAGGAACAAATTCTTTGCTTCATGCCTTTGTCCATTAATTCTAGCACACAGTGCATATAAAATATCTCCAATTTATATGACAGTGAGTTGCACTCTAAGTGTAAGTGGAAATGACTTTAAGAGGGGCAGGCCAGCATAGAACAGGTTCCTGAAGCAATGAAGTGGAAAGGGACATGTGAGTATGCCAGCTAAATTATTTGATCTGTTTATATCCTCACTGTTCATTCTGCTATGTGAAATCACTCTTGATATCTTGCAAAAAACATGGGGGGGGGGGGGGAAATGGAATTATTTTATTTGGATAACAAACGTATTCTCTAGGGATTTGCTTTGACTTTTCAATACAGTGCTAGTTAGTTGCAGCTGAGAAATGTGTCAAACTGAAAATAAAAATTAATATGAAGAAGCTAACTCGCTTGGCAATAAATGTGATAGATACTATGTGCCATATGAGTTAAACCGAAAAATTAACACATGCATCCCCTTGGAGTTTTCAGCACCAAGGTGTATTATATCTTCTTGAAATATGTCAGTTCTTGTGACAGATTTGTCCCTACATCACTTGATGGCTGCTGCTTATCCAGGAAGCATCCAGAGTTTTCTCAGAGCAGCCCTTAGCTCTTCCTTTCTCTGTCTAGTCTTATGTGATTGGAAAAATTCTCTTATTCCAGTATAGAAAAGGGATGAGAGAGGGTTGAAGTCTTCAATGTGATCCCTGGCGTGTGCCCGCCCTGGCCAGAGAAGTATGTAAGAAGTATGAGGGGGTTCATACATAGGCCATAGATTAATAAATAGTCAGTACTTAATTTTATTTTCGGGTGCTGGGAGAATGGAATTTGTAATCCCGGCGCGGCGATTTGCGGACAGTATCCCCATCTAGGGGCGGATCTGAGAATCTGTCTCGGCTGTAGAGCCTGCCGGTGGGGGAAGGGAGGCTTTGGGAAATACCCACATCCCGGCCGGGACGCTGCTCGGGAATACAAACCAGTGCTCGCACAGCACGGTGCCTTTAGCTGCGGGATGTGGTGGAAGGAGCTGCTTAGAGCAAGACTCGGAAAAACCACGAGGGTTTCGCAGGTTGCTGATGTTGCCGAGCTGTGGTGCCACGGCCCAGCCCGACGTGTGGGTGGGCCCGGCCCGGCCCGGCCTGGCCTGGCAGCACCGGGGGGGACGGGCAGCGCCCGGGCTGGGCTGCCAGCAGGGCAGGGACACAGGGAGCAGGGCAGGCATACAGGCAGCAGGGCAGGGACACGGGGAACAGGGCAGGATGCTCGGACAAGGGCGCCTCTGTCTCTGTAGGATGTCAATGGGTGCCGCTGCTTTTGAAGCGTCCTGCACAGCATTCATTTTAAATTTGAGTGGCTGCACTTCAGCTGGGTTCATGTAGAGGTCCGTGGTGAGATGGAGCACAGGGGCTGAGGTCTCTCCCAGAACAGATAACCTCGTGTCCTTTGAGAAAATGATATTACAGATGAGGGCCGAGGTCACTGGCAGGACAGCATGGGAAAGCTTGCACGGGGGCCATATCAATTGTGCCTGATATTGAGAGAGAAGGATTTTGCTCTTTAGCCCTTAACTTTGGTGATCTACTTTATTTACATAATTATCCTTGTTGTTGCTGCTGGTTTTTCTTGCCTTTTCATGTAAAAATGCTCTGTGTGAAAATTCATCTTTGAAGATAAAAATATATAAATAGCAAATAGCAGTTACAAAATATTCTGTGATGTTCTTGAAGTGACCTTGTTGCTTTCTTTTTCACTGCATCCTCTTTTTTTTCCTGAAATAAAATTATTTGAACAGGATAACCTCTTGTAACTTTATTGAAAAATGTGACCTGCTCAGTCAGTTGCTCTTGCAGAGCTCTCTTAGCTTGAGGACAGAGAAAAGGAAAAATGACTGCATGTAAGGCTCTAGATTTAAGGTCAGCCATTCTGGCTGATGAATTTAACAGAATTATGTACAGCATTTTCCTCCCTATCCTCCTTCTGATGGAGTGATCCTGAGTAGAAGGAATAACCAGATTAGGGTTTTGACGTGACTATTTGCATAAATGAGCCAGTATGTGCAACTGGAACGAACAGCCTAGCGCTGGCAAAGCTCCAGAGACCCTAAATCAAATACCAGAGAGAGAGAGAAATACAGAGAGGGAAGGGAAAATACTGTAGTCAAACACCAGATATTGGGACAAATATTGCACAGCTGAGTCACTGTGGGATGTTTATGATAAAATAATCCTATTCAGCTCTCCCACCCTAATAATTGTGCACAAGTTGTGATGAAACAAATTCTTGACTCAACTATTTTTTTTTTAAGAAAAAGATGTTTTCTCTGTGCAGCACAAAGTTCCTCATTTCTTTTGAAATAATAAGCATATTTTCCACATTAACACACAAAAAATACTGTGTTGGGTAGCAAAGCCAAAGTCCAAGCAAGGCTTCTTACACATGATGTGCATTAGTAATAAAACTTGTGAGTTCTGTTGCTGTTTTTATGCAGGCATGTTCTGTGTGGCAGCCCATTTATGCATTTTCCACTGTGCTGGGGCTTACATCACTGTCGTATTAGTCTAAGCAGAATAGAGCAGATTGTTTATTTTGGTTGAGCTCCGCTTCAGGCTGTAACATCAGATGCAGCTCCTAGAGTGACAAATTCCAATTGCAGTGTCACAGATTAAACAAGGGTACAGAGGAGCCCTGCAAGCAGTTTTGTTTCTTATGGGAGTGAAAGGATACTGTGCTTGCTAAAGTTAGTGTGTGTGATCCCACCATGACCAGAATAAAATCATCTGCTCTCATAACTCTCTCCTGTTTAAAAATTAAATTGCCCAGAACCCCTTTTGTTGTACACTCTTCAGTTTGGGGTTGCAACAGTCAACTGAAGTTAGTCACCTTTTACGTATGAACAGTGCAACTCTGCATTACTTTTATGAAACATAGTAATTTTTAGCTTTGTTTCTTCTACTGTATGGTAATATTTCATTCACAAAATGACAGACTCAAAAATCAGTTGTGGAACTTTTGGAGGTCCTCTGTTCCAGGCCCCTGCTGAAGCAGGATCACCCAGAGCAAACTGCTCACACCATTTCCAGATGGCTTTGGAATACCTCCAAAGATGGAGACCCCACAACCTGTGGGAAATCTCTGTCAACTTTTGGTAAAATTCACAGTATAAACGTTTCTCCTTATGTAGAAGATCCTGCATTTCAGTTTATGCCTTTTGTCTCTGGTTCTGTCACCAAACACCACAGAAAAGAGACTGTCTTCTTTACACCTTCCCTTCAGAAGCCTTTATTTTGTTGAGGTCCACTGAGGCTTTTCTTCCCCAGGCTGAACAGCCCCAGCTCTCTCAGCCTCTCCTTATGTGGGAGGTGCTCCTGTCCATTAATCTTTTTAATGGCTCTGTGCTGGAATCTCTCCTATGGCTCCCTGTCCCTCTTGTACTGGGGAGCCCAGAACGGGACCCCGCACACCCGGTGTGTTTTATCAGTGCTGAGCAGAGCAGTAGGATCAACATCCCTCCCAACTCAGCCCATAGTACCATTAGCTGTTTCTGGGGGAAAGAGCTTGTCGCTGACTCACATTCAACTCAGTGTCCTTGAAGAAGCCAAAGTCTGCTCTCCTAAAGCCCAGGGTTGTTGCATTTTGTTCTGCCTCCTCCTTGCAGCATCCAGAATCCCACTGTCTCATAGGCCCTGCAGACAAGGCTGCCTTCAGCCCTCACATATCCAACAAGCCCCTCATTTTTAAAAGCATGAAAACTAACAGAGCACCTTTTCTTGTGGCTCCTCTGTCACTTGGATCAGCAAGTTACACATTTATACACTTCACTTAGCAACTACATGTTTCACTAGCACGGTTTCTAGGGCGATTAAGTATCACCTTTACTGGGGAACATTAATGTTACCAGCAGAAAACATTTGAAGGTACTTGCTTCCTAGAAACATGTGCATTAGTTTTATCTCAGCTAGACTTTTTTGCAATATCCATGGCAGATAAGAATAGTGACATTTTAGAATATAAGATGCTTATACAAATAACTTCAGTGAATAATAAAAAAAAAACCCAAATAAATCAGATAAAATGGCTAGGAGTTCCTCAAACTTTTCAAGTGGCTTCTTTGCCCATTTTGAAGACAAGTATTTTTGTAATAGGCTTCCTTTCATCTCATCTTTAAAATGTGCGCTGTTGTTACCTGTAAGACCTGACTGAAGATTTTGACGTCTTTAAGATTATTCCATTAACATGTGATATTTTTGCTGCAATTTGCCAATTGTTCCATTTGTGACCCATTATCTGAGAAGCACCATGAGAGAGTGCTATGAGTACTTTGTTTACCAGAAAATTTTGATCTCCCACTGGTTTTACAGCTGACTACAGTTTCACTGTCCTCAGTGTGTAGTCAGTTCTGATTAATGCAGAACTAAGCAAGATTAAATTTAGGCCCATCCTCTGAGTGAAGATAAGAATCTTGACAAGGTTGCTGAAGCTCTTCACCTTTCAAGGTACATAAGAAACGTCTCCCATGGAATTTACAGCATGTGCAGGATGTTGAAGGTCATGTGGGCATGTGTGGCTTTTAAAGAGATGCAGTTCCATTCCACCCCCATTCCTACTCCCTGCCAACATAACCAACCCTACCATCCAACTATTAGGTAAAGGAAAAGGTCTTATTTCATCATATGGCTACTCTAAAATGAATACTAAAAGGTCAAAGTTTTCTTAGTAGTTACTTGAATGTTAAAATTAATATGAATAACACTAAGAAATCCTTTGGCAATGTACAACGTGCTGTTTTTATCATAAATGAAGCTATACCTGTTGCCCCTGTGTTCCTAGAAGTTGGAATTTGTACAATAAACTGGCCTTGATTTGAAAATGGTAGGTGAAGATAGAATTAGAGAGATGTTGAAGGAGGAACCTGGAGAAAAGAGAGAAAACATCCAAAGTATTAGAGAATTAATGTTGAAGGAAAGTGAGTTGCTGTAGGGAGTGCTCCATTTATTCAAATGATTAAAGAACTAGCTGCTGAAACTGTTGTATCTGTCAATGGGAAATGCAGGAAAATATCTTTAAAAAGAAAATAGCTACAAAGACCTGAAATAAACAAGTAGCTAGTCATATGTTTAGATCTCTGGAATGTCTCTGTATGGTATAATAGGTAGATGTACAGACACAAAGAGAAGCAAAGGTTGAAACTCTGGAGGGAAGCAAATAAATTTCTTTGTGCTTTTTACTATATGTATTTAATTGTGAAGTTCATGATTCTGTATTTTCAATTCTCTTCTCTTACAAGTAGTTGATGTTAGGAATCACAATGCCTCAACAGAGATCAGGGATTTTTTTTTCCATTGTCAGCTGACATGTCAAGGTGGTTTTTTTAGCTGTTATGTTCACAGAGTGCAGGACACAGATATTTCTGCACTTCTGTCACTTCATGTTTAACTTTAAAAGGAATATGTGAAGGAGAATTGGAAGATATGTAAGCAGCTGACATGTCATATGCACTTGGAAATGTGTCCTGAATACTAACAGTGTCGCTTCTAATCCGATAAGCTTCACCCCTTGTAACAAGGCTGTCTGTAGCAAGGCCAGTCCTCAAATAAGAATGTCCTTTGCCCAAGTGCACTGGAACCCTGTGCAGGCACTATTTATAAAGGCTGTGCCACTCCAGTGTGCAGCAGAGCACGTGTGGGCTGGTGATTCAGAGCTGGGGGCTGCGCGTTCCTGGTGCCACGAGACGAGGAAATGTCATTGTCCTCACACTTTGCCAAAGCAGGCTGGGGTTCAAGGGCTGCTCTCTTCTACAGCTCATGTTCAGAAACAGAAGGAAAACCTAATGAATCACACATGGCTGAACAGATCACTGTCAGGGTAGCTAATGTTCCACAGAGTGGAGAACATAATTTGTACCTTATATAATGGGGAATATGTGAGTCAGTTTTGATAAAAATTGGCCTGAACCTTCTTTGGGGGATCAAACATGCTCACAGGGTTTGGCAGTTTCTGTAAGAACTTCTTCTTGAATCCATACAATTGGATTGCTGACTGTTTCTAGTAGTTGTCAGTTCAAGGGTTATATTTGTTTCGGTTGCTTCTTTTTTCTTTTTCCTTCTCAGACTGCACATTACTTCCAGTTTGAGAAGTTCCCACAAAGGAGGAGTGAGGCAGAGTCTGCTGCAGTACCTGTGTAGCCAAAATGTAACTGCTAGGAAACCTGGTGCAAACAGTAGTACTGTGAAAATCCTAAAAAATGATGCCTTGTTGCTCTTACTGATTTAACTTGATGCATTTTTTTTCTGAACTCATTCCGAGCTCTAAATCGGATCAGGCAAAGTACAGCAGTGAGATTCAGTGGCCTTAACCAGTGCTCCAAACTCCTGAATAAGTGATAAGAAAAACAGGTTGATTATAGTATTTGGGATGGAGGGAGAAAGATACCGTTTTGACAGACAAAGAAGTTCCGGTAAAACTTTTCTCAGTTAGTTTTATTTCAGAAATGAACTTTCTGTCACCCTCCGCTTAAAAATGCAAAGATGTCCAATGAATGCTAAAGCAGAATGTTTTCAGCTAAAATTAAGCAGATGTACAGGTGCAAACCTGTTTTCTGTATGCAGCTGCTGTGCAATTAAATTTTTTAGATGTGATTAAAACACCTGGTCTGCCCTTGTCAATAAAAGATGTTATTTTTCACTTTGAATTATATCCTTGTAGTTATTCAAAGAAGTGTAAGGCCAAATTGTGGTCAGATAAAGTAAATAACAATTTAGCAATTGGTTATAATTCAAAAAGAATCAGAGGAAAGAAGTGACAAGTGAACTTTACTGTAAGTCATTTTGGAAACTTAAATGCCAGTGTTCTGTTCTGTGTAGTTTTTCATTGCAGTGTTGTAATTGTTCTTCTGCAGAAATGCAATGTATTTCTGTTTTAACTGCAGAGAAGCAGCAACAAATTCCTACCAGATTCAGTCATTGTTTTTGTGCTATCAAAGTCTAAGTTGTGTACACCAGTTTAGAAATTAATGTGATGGTTGGGCCCAAGACAGCACCCTTTCTCTTGAAGAAAGCATGAATCCTGTGTATGAATTACTTTCTAAGACATGAAATGGTGCTGAGAGGAGGATGTATGATTTTGGACAAGTTTGTTCTCTGCCTGTCTTTACTTGTTAACATAATTTGCACAGCTGCATTTTCAATGTGCTGTCCAATTCTCATCAGTGAATTTCAACGTTCTCTTCATTATTACCAGAAAAGGTTCTGTCTTTGTGAGACTAGAGTTTGATAGTGTATGATATATATGGTAGAAAATACATGAATTAAAGTTATTTTTAAATTAAATATCAAGCATCTGTTGACATTTCATTTCTCAGTATTGTTACATGTAAACTTGATAATAGTGTAGTTGAATAATGTTTTACATGGGTCATGTACATGAATTGTAACTTTGGATATGGAATTTAATATCCCATTTATTGGATATGGAATTTAATATCCCGAGTATTGCAGTTTATTCACTGAATGGACCCATATACCATGTGGCATTTTGATTATTTTGAAACATAATAAAGAAGCAAGTCTCCCCTAGTTTAAGAACAGCTTTTTTCCTAAGCATCTTTTAGGGTTTCAAGGCAGAAAGTCTGCAATTTTTTGTGGTTCAGTTTTTTCTTGTTTTATCTGACACAATCTACAGACTACAGTTTACCAAATGTACTTTTGCTTGATTGCTAACATAAAAAAAACTCTGCTCATTTTTTACCACATACAGTCTTAATCTCAGAGGTTATTTTTGCACGGCATCTAAAGTAAAAACCAAAATCTAATCAAGTCATGTCTCTATATTCTGATCAGTTTGAAGTTTTTTTCTGAAACAAAGTAGGTGAATGTCCTCTTTTAAACAGCACTGATATATTTAGGGACTTATGAATATAAAAACTTCAAGTAAATATTAATGGCAAAAACTATACCTTGTAGTACAGCTTTCATATCTAATGTTTCAACTGATTAGAGAAATTGCAATAGTCTGAATGCTTCTGTTAAAAGTAGATGATAGGGATTGCTGAATGATCTAATTTCCAATGATCATTGGTAAATACCAAGGAAGGGTTGTCATTTTTTCAAGTGTTGTCCTATAATTTGAAACAGAGAAAATACGAGAGTTCCATAAACTTTTGTTTTGGGGAATATTTGTTATTTTGGGCGGCATTTTGAATTAAATAATGCTCTGTTTGTTTGTTTTGTCAGTATGTTTTGCATAATAAAGTATCTCTGCTCACTGAGCAAGAAACGGAGCAGAAAGTGTTTTGTCAGAGAGTCCAAATGTATTCCTTTGACACATTTTAGTGGTGTACAGATTCTTAGGGCTGAGCCAGCTCTGAGAACCCATATGGAAATACACAGTCTTTGCCACGGTAATGGAAGAAATCCACAATTTGTATTGAAAGGTTTCTATATATTGTTTATGGTTTGATCATCCAATAAATAAATATAGGTAGATTATGAAGTTAAGTAGTGATATCCATATTGATTGCAGGGCATCTCCAGGTTATTTTTTCACATGTCAAATCAGGTTTATTTATTATTATGTCAAATTGTGGGTTTCCTCATTTTCCATTCTGTTTCTATTCCTCCTTTATTTTCCTGATAGCTAGACTATAATTCAGACCCCAGCCCCTATGCAGTTAAGTATGGTGTGTTCAGGGAGTTGTCAAAAGGAAGTTGAGGTCAGAAGATAACTTACCTTAGTGAATGCCTTTTATTATTTTTAAATTTATCTTCTTTTTTTTTTTCTTTTTTTTTCCCCTTAGAAATTACTGGGATATATATAAAATTTCTTCCTATAACCTCCCAAGATTGTCTCTCAGTATGAGTCAGTATGAAATGTAGGAATGATCCACATGTTCTGGGAAAGCTGTAGACAGACATGAGGAGTCAAAACTATTCATTAGTGCTGATAGTTGTGGGTATTATGTCCCCTATGAGAAAGTTGCAGAGTTTGCTTGCTACATCCTTTTCTTTAAGGAAATGGTCAGGGAAGGCAAGGAGAGGGTAAGATCAAAAATCCATATGCCTTTTCCCTCATTCTGTGTCAGCCCACATAACCAGCTATGTGTGAGGTGGGAAGTAAGCTGCTTTAGCAAAACAAGGGAAAGCTGGACAACAGTGAAGTTTTAGTGAGATCCCTGAGATAGGTGCCCTTCAGGCACTATCATTTTTCCAGTAAGAGTCTTCATATAAGTTCTGTGACATTTATATGAAGAGTATATAATTTCATTACCTGAAAGCCTGTTCTGCTTAAGAGCAGAGGGAATGGCCACAACAGGTTTTTTTCATACAGTGTGTCTTCTGTCATAAGTCAGTTCTTGTTAGCATCACAAACAGCTTCAACGTGATTTTCAGAGATGATATTATAAAGCAGTATTGTGAATTCCCTTTCTTCCATTCCTGCAATATTCAGTAAGTGTAGGAGAGGGATAAATCCCATGGGTCTATTTGTTTTTGACTTTCACTATTGTTTGGGTATCAAGATCTGGTATTCCTATGGGAATGCCAAGTTCTATTTAGACCGATGTCAGTCTTCCTTAGAGTTACACAGATTATTAGGTCAGGTAGGTAAAGATCCTTTGTGCAGAATTTGTACTCCTGTAGAAAGAGCCGTACATTACCTGAGACCTCATACTTAATACATTCCTTGAATGATGACCAGCCAGGCAGCCTTCAATCAGGCAGTATAAACTAATGAAAATGGATGTGGAGATTAAATAGAAAGCAGGCACCTGAGATTATTTGAGCTTCCAGAATCTTCTTTTGAATTGAGTTCAGTAACTATACATCTTGAGAATTTTCTGCATATTTTTATTGTCCCAGTTACAAATTCAGAAATTATACTTCCCAAACTTTATAATAATTTAAGTTTACAACTTAGTTTGGATGGGGAGGATGTGATGGGGGTGGTGTGTGTTAGTTTTTTTCTAGTTGGAAAGTTGATTCCATTTACTCTTTTAAGTGTTGGAAGTTGGCATGTAGGGAAAAAGGAGGAGGGAAATTAAATTTAGGCATAGATTTGGGTGCATGTTGGGCATTTAAATTCTACAGTTGTGACACAGGGCAGTAATAAAATCAGAAACAGAAATTCACAATATGAATATGACATAATGAAGCCACTTTCGCTACTAGTACTAAAGATAATTGACTGCTTTTAACACTTAAAATCTGCCAAGTCAGAATGCCTTCTGTGAGACTTGCTAGCCCAAGGCTTGTTCTTTCCTTTGAGTGGAGGTGCTGATGTAGAAGGTGTTCTCAGATAACTGCATCTAGACATTTATGCATTTATGATACATGCATCTAGACATTTGCCTTGAGGAGGAAAGGATAAAATATTATCTGTATATTTTATAGACAGTGAGGAGCTAAAAAGATGGGATTTCTATAAAGAAATGTCTTGTTATAACAATAGCTTTAGGGCCATTTTTTTGAAATATAATAATCAAGTCTTTGGCTCAGACTGAAGACTCATTTAATGGCAAGCACCCTCAAGTTATTGTTTGGATCAACATATAAATTGAATATCCTAATTTGAAAAGAAAGATGAGAAAAAACATGAAACATCATTTTAAGGTGCTGAAAGATAATTCTCTAAGAGCAAATGCACTTAATGTATCCCTTCTACCTTCTGTTCCTTCTTCCATCTTTCCCTGTCCTTCTCTACCTTCCTTTGTTTTCCAGTCTTTTTTTAATTCCATATGTTAAGAAATACAGTCCTAAAGTTCATGCACCAGGGTGTATTTTCAAAGCTAACTGGAAGAGAATAACTGAAATTTACACAGTGGAGATGTGCTTCATCCAAAAGTTCTATTCCCTCCTGGAGTCCCAGGGAATGAAAAGTATAATATGATAGCATCCCTTAAGATAATATCCAATATTCTTTTCCTCCTGTACCTTTTCCAGGGATTTAAGCATCCCCAAGAAGGCAAAAAGAGCTCACGATTGTGTCTTCTCTTTTGTGTTAGAAACATTCTTCTGTATAATGTGTTTACAGAAACATTGATTTTTACAGGCTATCTCAAAAGGCTTGGTTCTGGGAACAGAAAATAAGGAAAAAAATATTTGGTAAGATGTAATAAGAAAAGAGTCCCGAACTAAAGCTCTGTTGTCATAAATCTGTATTACAGGACTCTTAGTTTTTAAACCTGAGTGTCCACATGCGCATTGCTGTTGCCTGTTGAAGACAGCACACAGTAACCCCTGGACTTTGCCCAAGAACTGTTAGGGACTTTGCTATTTGGCAAGCCTAAAAGCCATGTCAGGTCCCATTCTAACAATTTAACAGCATAGGCAGTTGCATTCCAGTGGCATAAGAACATTTTCTGACAATATTAATTTTACTAGCATAAATGTCAAGAGTAAAACTAAAATAAGATTACTATATAAGGTTTCAATTCTTGAAAGAAATCAACAGGACCTCATTAGGCCCAGTGAGACCAATCAGGAGCATAAAATTCCATTAGGGTATGAAAGCATTTTGACTATTTACATTTGTTCATCCTTAATTACTGAAGGATTGTTTGGTGCTGAAAATGGTGCAGGTGAAAATGGTTCTTCCTCTTGCTGTGCTATCCCATCATTTTCCCAACTTCATTGGTTACCTTGATGGGTTTTTTTCCCTGAAAAACAAATGATACTGATTTCTTACTGTGTGTCTAGTCAGAAGGTTATGAGTCTGTGAAAGGAAGGCTGCTTGTGCTATCAGGAGTGTGTGGCTGCTGTGGACTGTCAGAGATGAGCAATTTTGCTTGTGCTGCCAGTGGCTGGGTGCTGCCTCAGGAGAGGAAGGTGTGCTGTGACCTGGCTTAAATCTAGGGAGGGGTGAAAGAAGCATTTGCTACCCTTTAGTGGCAAAAGCCGAGAGTAAAAGTGACACAGGTTTGGGAAGTCATTGCCAAAGTGTCAGTATGGAGGAATCAGTTCACAGCAATCTGGAGCTCAGCAAGCCACAAAGAGTAACCAGCAAGCAAACCAGGGTTTGGGTTAGGGTAGTTTATGGGCTGCTGCCTTTGTTCACTTTTGTTGTGTTTTCCTTCTGTTACCAAGGTATTTTCCTTTTCTCTCCAGTGGAACATTAGTGAGGTTTTACAAGCTCAGGTGGAGGAAAAGGAGCAGGTTCTGCTCCTTTCAAGGCACATCTGATTTGTTGGTTATTTGCTGCACGGAGGAGCACTGTGAACTGAATCTGAAAGCTTATAGGATGTTTCTCCTCCAGCCTGATCACCTTCTACTCCTTGATACCATAAGATTCAGCCACTAGTGGCAAGGGTGGTTATTGTGCCTGAGCACAGAGCTCACACAAGGCATGTCTGAGCAAGCAGGCAGAGCAAACATGTAGTACCAGGTACTAATTTGAATGTACCAGTGCATGTAACGAAGACTCCCCTTGCCCATGTCCTCAGGCAGCAGATGCTGCTGCCTGCCAGAGAGAGCAGAGATTTTACAGGCAATAATGTGTGTCATTTCCATACCCTGAGAAAACCCTTAACAGCACAGTTAACAGGAACAGTGCTGAAAGGAGTACTTGCCATCATGAGCACTAATTTTAAGCATGCCTGTTTTCTCCTCCTATATTCTGGTTTAGCACAGTCAGGCTGTTTCTGGGTTCTAGCCTCTTGGCGCTGCTTTCTAGTAGAAATAAGAAACATGAAAGCACATTTTACAGGAAAACATGTAACAGAGGAGAAAATAGGTCAGATTTCACTTGCCAGTGCTTCTTTAACAGCTGTGGGTCAGAATACATTTTTATACAGAAGCACAGCCGGAAAATTTAAGCTTGCACAGTGATGTCTCATGGTGTTCATAACCTTCATTTCATGACCTTTGATGCATTGTGTGGCAAGTGATCAAAGACAAAAAACCAGGGTTGTGTTGTTGTTATTGTTTTAAGGGATTTAATATTTTAGTTTTCTGGTAATACTATATTTATCTGTACTGGGTTTTTTAATTAGAACACCCTATGTAAAGATATATTTTCATCCCTTAGGAAAGGAAATGTAGGGGTGTAATATTTTTGTTCATAAAAGTCCATGAAGGATGGATTCATGACTGCAAAGTTATATCTGATATTACTCTCTTAGTACTTTTAGTACTTTTTCTTTTCTCAGGTAAGCTCTTTATACTCATTTCAAATGCCTATCCTTGTCTAAATATTTGGGACCTGGATTGTTACTCGCAAGTTGCCGGTAATTGATAGGTCACTGTTTTTACTAATCCATAATAGCCTATTTCTCATTAGAAAGCGGGATTTACTGCTCTACTTTCCTCCAAACTATATAAATTCTAAACTTCTAAATGACTGTGGCAATTTTTCTTTACTTTCTACATTTATATTTTGTAGAAATATTAGCATCATTCTAATATATTTTAATAACATATTCAATCAGAAAGTTCCCAGAAGTATCTTCATGGTAAGAAAACCATGCACTTAAAGTGTCATAAACAGCAAGTCTTTCAATAGTTTTGCATAAGAGTGTGTGTGATAGACAGGAAGGCCAGAAGTGTCACCAGCTTTGTAGGAATTAGAAGACTATATTCTCCTACATGCTGTTCTATGAGGAAGCCACATGATGGATGAATAATTTGGCTTATTTAGGCATTGTAATTTTGTTTTGCTACAGGGATGGAGCCAAAATGGATTGACTGCTGCTCAAGGATGTTATTTCTGTTTTTCTTTTGATTTTTTTATGAAGCAGGAGAGTGCCTGTAGTGTCCATGTCACCAAAGTTTATATTTTTCTTTTCCCTTACACATTTTTTCAGTGATTCACCTTTTCTTGAATGGTGCTGACCTGAAACCTAAAATAGATCTGCTTTGGAATGACATGGAGATCCATTCAGAAATGAAATTATTTCACAGTACTTATATAGTAAGCTTTTTGAAGTACAGGAAGATTGACAAAGTGGAAAAATGTGCTATAAATACATAAAATGTGTTTAATGATAAATATAGTACTCATAGGTGAGGTTAAAGACTCTGATATAGCTGTGTGCATTCATATTTACTGCAGGGAAAGGAACTCCACATGGCTATTTTAGCTTTGCTGACTGTAATCCCATCAAGGCAGCCTTATAGATATTTGCTAAGGTTTTTTGTTGTTATTTGGTTAAGATTTTGAGATTGAGGTGAGAGAAATTCAACTGTCACCTAGAAATGACCTCAAGGCGGTTTCACAGATTTGTCCAACATGATTTTCACATATTTCTACAGGCTTAGATGTATTCCTTGCCCAAAAGTGCTTCAGACTGTGGCTACTGACATTTTCTAAAAAATAATGGTCTCATATATGTGGTGTGCTGTTTAACCTTTATTCAGTCCAGCTTTTTTCAAAACATTAAGAGTAATGACCAAGCAAGACAGAAATTGCCCTATATATTTTCCAGTAGGCATTGCAAGATATATCAACTGATCCACTGTTATTTCTACAAATAATTCCTTATGCTAAGCAGCCCCTCACAGCCATTGGACTCAATCTCTATACAATAATAGCCATCATGAGATTTTTAGGATGTACTAGAACATTCAATTTCTCAGGATGCTTCTTATCTAAACAAGGTCAAATCTTTGTATCTTTCTTTAGCCAGTATCCTGTGGTAGTCTGTCTGAGAATTATCTGCACCTTGCTGCTCTGGAGGGAAGGAGGAAAGGGTTTGTGGACCAGAAATCACTTCCACCCCTGCTGTTGTTGGGCCACAGTTATCCAACAGTACTAACACGAAGCAGAAAGATTTAAGGTCCCCTTTCTTTTTCATTTAAGTCAATGCACACTGATAAAATTCTAATGAAAAGGAATACAAGCACAGGAGTGAGTTACTTATTATGGAAATTTCCAGTGATGCATTGTAATGTTGGATTTTCAATTTTTAAAAGTGGTTACATTCCTAATTGGTGAACAAAAAGGACCAATTTATCCCTTGCTGTGAGAAACATTTTTCTTATATATTATTCTCATGAAGCCTCTAATTCAGCCAAACACATTATGTAAATGGAACCTATGAAACACTTTCTAAAATATATGTCAGATTTACATTACTAGCCTGTTGTGTTAGATTGAGGAAGGGACCTTGTTACACTGTGGCAATTTTTTTTTATTTTCTTAATACTCCTTTCTAAAATAAATTGCATTTTCTACAAGCAAGGCTTCTATCAATAACTCTTGGTGTATCCTAAATGAGTATTCACTAACTTCACCTGGGCATTGTGATCGTAATCTCTACATCTTCATCTTTACTGATCTCAGGGACAAGACTTTTATGCCCCTTTTAAACTAGAATTGCATTCTTTTGATACAAAATCTGCAGAGGTTGGACTGCAGCGATTGCTCCAATGCCAAATGAATTTGGATCAATCTGTCTTGCATAAAAATTGAGTTTCTTAAAGCCTTATGACACAGATAGCCTGGGCTGAAAAATTAACGGGCAGTGTGAGAGCTAAGCTTGTTCTTTCTGACACAGTCAGAACCCAGATTTATATCTCTCTTATACACATTGCTTGGAATCTGATGGTGTTAAAAGATAGCATTTTTAAAGATAAAATAAAGATGCAGTTTATTTATTTGAGATAAATTTCAGATAAATAAAGATGAAGTTTAAATATGTACATGTGTGGCTATGCCCCTTCTGGAGACTTTAGTTTTAATTTTAGACAGTTGTGATACATTAAGAAGCAAAATCAATTATCACAAAATAATTTATGGCAGAAACTGAGCATAATAGCTCATTTGCATAATGAAGTGTTAGTATTGATTTCATACAAGTTTAGGTGGAAATATTATATTAATATCACTATTTTCATTTCTGGCCTGGCTTTAAGATACTCCACTTTTGACAGCCTTCTCTTATGCATCTCACCACACACATGTATTTTGTCTTTGAAGTGAAGGTCAGAGAGGTGTGAATTTAGAAACAGGGAGCTTCCCATGAAACTAGAAAAGATACTTAGACACTGAAGTAATAAAAAAGAGCAATTAACCCTTAAAGTGAGATATCCATTAAAACTATGGGCAAATTTTATTAAATCCGCAATTCATGAAGAAATGTAAGGTTTTTTTCTAAAGTGTTTCTAGTTTTTCTGAAGGTTACTGGTGACCACAGGGACTTTTGCACTGTAGGACAAGGCAACTGCTTCTCTACTTCTCCATAATGACTTAGGGACTGTCCAGAGCTAAACTCATTTTGCCTTACAGCTGTTTTTTTAAAATTATTATTTGGTACATTCAGAACAGCAAGTGGGCAACTAATAAGGATTAGTAATGTGGGGAGGTTTTATTTAATTCAGTTTTAAGCTGCTTTATTCCAGAAAATCCTTAAAACACAGAGATTATATTTTTGGAGGTACTAACACACTGCCATGAATTCTATAGTATGTACAATACTAAAACATATTTTCATGGAAGATTAAATGCTTGTATACAGTATGTGAAATTACTGATTACATTTTGAAGCTGTATTCCTACACTGAAGTCTTTGTGTTTTACTATTTCAGGGGATTTTCAAAGCATCATCTCAGGTTTTAGAGAAAATGTAGCAGTATTTCTAACCCTCATGATTTTATCACAAGTCCTTCTGTATTTCATTTTGTACTTCAATACTTGTCTCCTGGAGTACCATAAATGTGTGAGAATTCCTACTTTTATTTTTAAAAATAATTATACTTCTTACTAGTAACTAAAACATTGAAATTTGGGGTGAATTTCTTCCTGTGTTCACTCACAAGCAAATTAAAGGAGTAAAGTAATTCAAGATTTGGATGGGAATCTCACTGTTGTGTTCAAATTAACACATCTCTCTTTATTATTTGCCATGTTGAGACTTGAGGTTGGTAATAGATCTGAAAGACAAGAAACAATGTATAGCACTCTTTACTTTGGAACAGACAGGTGTGTTATATCCATCAGGAGTTAGCAGAAGTTACCCTATATTAGAGCAACACCATTAGGTTTGATCAGTATGTTCCTGCAGTGAAGGCACATTTCACGTGTGTGTAATATTTTCTGTGTTAGTCAATTTTTCATTCACCTTCAGTGTGCTGGTCCTGGGCGGGCTTTTGGAAACCACTGGCTCTCTGGCTTTCCTTGCTGTGACTGTCCCTGGATATTCTCTGAGTGCAGACCAGCTCAGGAGTAAAACTCTTTGTCCTCACTTACTTCAAGCGTTTCCTCTCTGCACCTCCACAAGCAGCATTCTGTCAGGCTTGGGTAGCTTTATTCAGTCTCTGCATGTGTGATGGGTGCCTGCACTCCTGGAATGGTCCATGGAAGCTGAGCCCATACAGGCAATGGAGACAAATTGATGATTCAGCTCACCTTACTGCAGGTACCTGAGGCTGATCAGCTCCAGCCTCCACTTAGTGTATTGACTGTAGCAGGAATTTCTCACCACATGGAATTTCTCACTTACCATATTTATGCCCAGCACTTAAGTTTAGGTGTTTCACTCCCAAATTGAATCACACACCTCTCACCACAAGCTGAATTACTTTACTCATTAGTGCTAAGAGAATGCATTGGTTGCAGAGTTCAAATGGCTGCCTTGAGAGGCTGAAGGCACACCGTGGTTTTCACAAAATCTTTAGCTTTCCTAGATGGTCACATACCTATTTTATCTTACCTCTCACCATTGATGTTTTACCATATATGATCTTTCTTCACCTCATACAAAGGACATCTGTTCTAAAGGACTTTTCTTGGTTTAGGTTTCAGTTTTCAGTAAAGTTTCAGCTTTCAGTAAAACTTTACTTCCATTTCCTTATATCTGATTCCTTTTAGAAACCATCTTTTGAAAAGTGCTGCAATATGCCAGGGTAAAATCTGTTTTTACACATGTAATAATCCTGTTTGCTGTGAATTGAAAATTACTATTAAATTAGAAGTTTGAAATGAAGCTTTCTTTGGAGTTCAGTCCAGTCCATGTTCATCACTCTCACTGCTCTGTCTTTGACAGGAGTCCTGTGCTTGTGTTCCAATGTGTGCATCGCCATGTCATTTGCCTGGACTGCTTCCATCTGTACTGTGTGACCATGCTGAACGACCGCCAGTTCACCCATGACCCAGAGATTGGCTATTCCCTCCCCTGTGTAGGTATGTTTCTGGTGATGTGTTTATAATTTGTTTTTAATGTAATTTTGATTTCAGGATAATATTTTTTTTTAACACCTATTAGTTTTGTGTAAATCAGTGGAATTATACTGTGTTCATAGGAGTTGTTTAATTTGTTGGAGAAAATATTTGAATATTGAAGTGGATTTTGCTAAGCATGTGAACTGGAGAATTAACTGGATTTTAAAGGGCATTTCTTTTAAAATCAAATGTTTACTTTCTTCACATTAGTGTTTTATAATAATGAAGTGCAAGCAGATGATAGCATTACACTACAGTTTAAAAAAAAAAAAAAAAAAACACCTTGACCTCCACATTTTCAATTTCAAATTAAGTAAATTATTAACTTTCTTGGTCTGTCTTCAAGCATTAATGAAAAAGGACTGCAACAGGAATTTTAAATACTCTTCCTTTTGGTGAAGTTATTATTGCTAATTATCACCTCTTTGAATGAAATGTAGTTACGTGTTTTACTTGAGTAGGAAACAAGGCTTGACTTAACTGAACAAAGAGTTAAATATAATATAGAAGATTTGTTTTGAGAATTGATTCAATTACACTGGCATGTGGACTGCAAAATTGTTAAAAATTTTGCTATGAAGAAGTATAGAAGTATATTCTATACAGAGAATGTTTTTTTCTTGGTGTTAAATTAAAATGGGAGCATATATGTGTGTCTCAAGTGCTGTATCATGGTATGAGAATAATTTTACACCATATTAGAAGCTGCATAGAAGATAGGTTTGCCTGATTACCTGAATGGCTGATAAATAAGTTTAAAATCCCACTAGATGGAAGAAAAATTGACAAAAGTTCTTAGTGGAGTGGCATCTATTGAATCTGAAACATGCCTTGACAATATTGAAAGTACATTAGTCAGAAATATATAAATTATTTATTTTTAATTGCTTCAAGAACAAGCAAGCAATGGTTCTTTACATTTCACTAGAACTGCCATTTATGTGCTGTGTTGCCAGGTCTTGTTTTACTTCCCCCTAAACAGCTACTGCATTTACACACTGATGTCATCCTACACAAAATAATTTTTAATGTTTCGTAGGAAAACTTGTCATGAGACACTGAACAGGAACTTTATACCTAGTGTTCTTTCCTTGACCTTTACATTAGCATAGTGCTGTGAGGTCAATCTGTACTCTTAGCCTCCTTCCTTGCTTCTCCAGAAGTCAATCCATTTGCTGCTCCCACACAAATTAATAAGCTGCTTGAGTAGAATCCTTCCTTTTTTCCCCTGTTTTATTGATTTCTTCCATTTTCTTCTGTTAGCTCCATAGGTTAATCAGTTATGCCAGTGGTGCAGCAGGCAGCTCATCTTTCTCCTTGCTTGTGGGCCTCCTTGCTACTGTGGCTGGTGTCAGAGAGCTTCCTAAAGTTCAGGCTGATATGTCAAACTAATGACCCTTCTGCCTCTTCTCTCTGTAAACCCATTGCTAGTCATGCTGCACTAAACTTGTATTAGGATTTTTCCATATATTTTCAACTCCAGTTGCTCAGTTCAGAAGTTCTTTTTCTCTGAGAGGAGACTAAAAAGTTTTCAGAAGTTTTTACCCCCGACTGGCAGTTGCCAGGCAGTCTTTTTCTCTTTTCTGTTTGCTCAAGTTGAACATCATGGGAATTGAACAGTGGAAGCAGGGTAGGGATGAGGAGAATACAAAAAGGTGATGCTGGGATGCTCAGGGTTGCAATTTCAGCCTTGGAGTGGAGAGGAAGGCATGGGTTTGGCTTAAGAAAGGCATGCTGTAGAGGATGCACAAAGGATGGTGTACTTCTCAAGTGAGATAGAGTTCAGCTGAGGAAATGGGAAAGAAGCCATTGCTGCCAGTCTAGCCTAGTGTTGTCTAGTGTTGTACTCTAGTGTCTAGTGTTGTACTCTATGTGTTATAATAGTTATATATGGCAAGACTAAAATATTGCTAATCTCAAAGTTTCAGAACTCCCCAAACTGGAAAGTTGTTTTTAAAATACTAAACCTTAAAGCAGTTCTAATAGCAGTAGCAATAGTAATATAATTGCAATACTTTTTCTCTCTCATTGATTGCTACCTCTGTCAGTTGTCTCTGTTATGTTAGCAGTTTTGCATTTAAAAATATGCACTTGTAACTATTCTCTTTTGGGGTACTTTGCAGAATGAAGAATCTAAACAGAGCTCTTGTAACTTCACGATTCATTTCTGCAGCTATCTGAACCTAACTTTCTGTTATACAGGCCATTTGGTTGTCTCTAGTATTAAGTTATACTTGAGTTAGGAACTAATGATTATTTTTTATTCTTTGAGAAAGTCATGAGACTGTTTCATCGCACCTGTGAGAAGGAGGCATGCCTGCATTGCCAACCTCTTCCTGCTGTTCAGACCCAAGGGGTTTTAGCCTCCTTCACAGCTATGGATGCAGCAGCTCTCATCAATGAATTCACTTAAGAAACTTTCAGAGCAGTGTCACATGATTTTCTCTTCCACTTATCATGGTATTTCTACTGAATAGCATAAGATGTCATTTTTGCAGTCTACAGTTCACAATTTTCATTTTGCAACTACAGTTTGCAGTTTGTGTTTACAGATGGGTATGATAAGGCACTATTTGACACAGCTTTTTCTAATTACCTCAATGAAGCCTCAAATGAATTCTCCTTGACAGAAATGAACACCATAGGACATGCCAAGACCTTTCTTATTCTGGCAATGTGGGTTTAATACATGTTATATCTAATAGAGAATTACTCAAAGTAAAAAAATAAACATTAGGTCTGAGCTTTATTGAAAAGATAGAGGTTTGTTTGAGCCCTCTTCTAAAAGGAATACAAAACAAAGTCATATTCACTCTGATGAGATTTATGTTATGGTAGCTGACCAGGCTGCACAGACAGCTCAAAAAAGTCTGCATTTAAACATGTATTTTAAATACCACAGACTAATGCTGAAATAGTGTTTGTGATGTCTTGACGTTTGAGGTTTGGATTTTTAAATGTTATTTGATCATTTTCATGTAAGAACAGATTTACTTAAAAACTGGCACATTTCCTCAAGGCATACGTGCACACACTGCCCTCAAATTCTACAGGAGGGTTTGATTTTGTAATTAAGCATAGTTAAATAGTTGGCACTTCCAATTAGTTCTGTTCATTCTAGTGTTTTTCAAAAATAGAGATAACATAATGAACATAGCCTGCAGTTTCCATTAACATTTGACTCACTGTTCCCGATTTTTATCAAGGGAATGTACCAACATAGCAAGTTTTTTATATCTTTTATTGGATCAACCTAGAGGTGAAAGCACCATACACACAACAGAATAAAAATAAACAGCAGCTGCTACAGCAAAGGGTCACTGTGACAGACGAGATCAGTGTTATCATCACAAGTGTATGATAACTCGAGCTGGAAAGGATCTAGGGATTTCAGATAAACAGGGCTCCTCAAGTAGGTTTAATTTCTTGCTTCCTGGCACACATGTGATGCAATTTTTTTCATTGCATTCAGGTATTTTGTGTTGTTATATCCTTGCTTTGCTTTGATTTCTGTTATGCGGCCTAATTAAGCAGGAGATAAGAAGGTTTCAAAAGAAAGCTATCATCTGAGCAGATGAGCTATGATATATCACCTCAATAGTGCCATAGCTTCACTTTGTTCCAAAACAAAATGTGTCATTGCTGTGATTTTTGGAAGAAGAACATTAATCCCTTAGTGTTCAGCTGCTAATGGAGTGCCAGGCAGCAGAGCTCCAGCTGAGAGGAGCCAGCCTGGAGGAGCAGAGCTCTGAGCACAGTAGCAGTGCATTGATAGGATTAGCTGTTCACAGGAGTGTGGCAGCAGCCCCACCACCCAAACCCACTGCAGCAGCTCAGAGCAAGCACTTGCAGAAGTGCACAGGAGCTGGCTGAATTCCATTGGTCATTAAAATAAAAAAAGTAAATGTTACAGATTATACTCTCTGCCCTTGTTAAATAGCAACAAAAATCTATCCCATCTCTCTGTGTGGCGTCTTGTATTAATGAGGCTTCATGCATAGAAATTTCCATGAGTGGTGACCTCCAAGTATCTTTGAAAAAATTAATAAGGTGCTTAGAGGGATGGATTTGCATATGCATGAAAGATCATTTATGGTTATTTAGTTACTGTGCAGGGCAAAGAATCTTCGAGCATTACCTCAAAGAAGGAATTGTATACAAATATAAAATGTATTACCTCTTTTAAACACATTCTTTTCCTATGAACACAGTTGCGCTTTTGAAATAGCATTAGAGCATTATGAATCTTGGTCCCCAATGTAAAATAGACTTCCACAGTTCTTTGGTAGTAGAAAAGTTGGTGATACCTAGGAAAGGCAAGGTTTTGTGCTGCTGTAGGCACTTTGCATAAAGCATCTTTGCATCACTTTATTTCTTATGAGTAATCATATGCATGATGTATTTTAGAGGAATCCAGATAAAAGATGCGGTTCTCCTGATGACTATAAAACACTATTTTATCTGGAAGTAATCTGATTTTAGCACAGATATATAAATAAATACGGAGAATTACCCCAATTTGTGTATGGAATTGCTAATAAAAAGGACTAAAGCTTTAAAGTATAATAAATTGCCTCAAGAACCATGTTCCACTGAAGGAAAGCTTCTAGGGTTAGATTAAATTTTTTATCCACATTACATGCTATTTGTATAATAACACTATGTCAATGCAGTCATGAATCTCTGAATCATCTTTCAAAATCCTAGTACCCTTGTAGAAAAGGGGAGAATGAACAGCTTAAGCAAAGTTTGCAAGTAGAAGGGAGGAGGAAAACTGTGATTTGACCACCCCAAATAGTGCGTTTGAGTAATTTCTGTTATGGACAAAAGCTCCAAGCAACTTCAGAAGGTGCAGCTATGCAAGGGGGTTTAAATGAAGGTCAGTGTTCTGGAACAGAACCTTCTCAGGAATGTAATGTAGAAGCATAAAGAGTTTGGTGGGGCCTAAAGGGAGCCAGTTACAAGAACAGGTACAAGGAATAAGAGTTTCCTGTTGTGAAGCCTCAGTATGTCAGCAGTTTCTGAAGTCTGTGTTCTCCAATAACACTGTTTAAACATATTTGAGATACCTTAGGAAATCACAAAATTTGGGAAATGGGAGTGATTATTAGAGGAATAAAATAAAAGGGATTAAAACACACACATTTGCGGATTTAGGAATTAATGCAAAGTACTCTTCAAGTTTAATATTTAGGAGCTGGTAAATTCTTGGCAGCAGTCAACTTTTTGTAATTTCTTGTTGGTATGAAATATCTGAGCATACAGAAGCAGACTTTGACAGAGAAGGGAACCAAAAACCTATGGATAAACCAAATTTTTATTCTCAAGGATTAATTGAATTTGCAGAAGTTTCCTGAAGTAGCTTCCTGAAAATGTTTTTTATGGTCTTCTGCATTCTCCTCTCACTGTGGTCATTAAATAAACATGAACTAACGGTGTATCAAGTGATTTTTTGTGTTCCTTTACTAGCACAAGCTCATGAGACTAGCCCAAAGGACATAGTTAGAAGTCACAGCAGCTCTTTCATTTCCATTTTCACTGTTGACTGAAGTTCAAGCAGTGACATCTGAGGTTTTTTCCTTCAAGTCTTTGTGCTGTTTCTGTGGCTACAGATTGCCAACTTCTTATCTAAACAGCCTTCAAATCTACAAAACAAGCAGAGCTTGATCCCATGGTATATTTGAAGCAGGCATTGGATTCTTTTCTGGAACAACTACAGTGAACTCATACAATGGGATACTTACAGAAATCCGAGTGGCCATAATTAAATCCTGCATGAGATTTCTTACCCATAGGTGTTTTTCTCCCTTATCTCTCACTAGTCCTTCTATTGCAAAGCATTTCATTTGTAAATTGCATAGACATGACAGTGCACATAGGCTTAATCTGGTTAGCAATAATGAAGGACAAGAGGTAATGAAAAAATCTTGCATGGAAATTAATTGGCTTTAAAAGGAACTAGAAATGAACTTCCAAAGCACACTTCTTGTCCTGTGAAATGAGCTGGCCTGTGTCAACATAAAAGAAACATACTGGAGCAGTGGCAGGAGTGTGTGCAGAGGGGTCTATCTGTCTTTCACCATTTCTATGTCCAGCTGAAACAGAGGTGAATTTTTGTCTCAGCTGGAGTCAATGAAAGCTGTGACTTTGTCTTTGGAAATGAAAGATATTTGTCCTGACTGAAAGCACTTCAGCCCCTACTTGTTTACCTTACAATGATTAGTTGATAAGTCACTTTTAAGTTGCCATCTGATTGAGAAAAATCATCACATACATGAACAGTAAAATCAAATCATACAGTTTTATTAGTCATCAACTTTACACTGAACTTCTTGGATGTTTTCTAATTCATCTGACATAGGTGCTGTTCTGGCAAGTACAATGATTTTGACTGTACCTCCTTAATGCCTATTTTCTCCAGGAAAATATATTTTTTAAGAAAGAAGGGTAAGGTTCTGGAAAAGGAAGTTTTGTTTTCATTCATGGCTGCAGATGCATTTTCAAGCAGGACTACACTGAGTTGTCCATGGATGGTGTTCCAGGTCCTGAATGGCCTTGCTCAGTGCTCCCATTCTAGTCCATAGGCAGTTAATGTTCATGAGGAAATCTGGGTGAAAAATGGGAACAATTGAGATGAATAGAAGGAAGGAATAATAATATAGGGAACAGCGGAAAGAAGAGTCATGAAGGGAAGGAACTGAGAGACCAAAGAGGCTGGGAATAAAGGAGAAGTGTTGGTGACTATTCAAGGCATGAAACAAGAAAGATCTAAAGGGTGAGGGTAGGTAAAATGTGTAAATAATGCCTCTAGCTTCTCTCATAAATCTGAGAATTTATCTTTCCATGACAGTAGTTTAGGACAGTAGTCCTAAAATGTCCAAGAGACTGAAGAAGATGTTGGTTTTTACAGCCAGAATTTGTTGAGGTCTTTATCTTACACTCATGCAGCATGAGGGAAGCTGACCTTTCATGTTTGGATAATTAGAGATTTCCTAATGGATCAGTTTTTATGCAAGCAGAGAGTTTCTTTCAGTATAATGCTATCCCTGAGGTGGGCTGTGCAAGCAGCAGCCTTTATAAGAAATCATTGCTGTCTGCTAACCTATATACTCCATAAATAACCTGCTGGGACCAACTGTGGCACATGCAGCATGTGTTTAGTCTCCAAAGCTTAGTGATTAATATTCCCTGAGTCACTTTCTGAGCCTTGGTCTCCCACATGGCAGCATGTAGAGCTGCTGCCATATCACAGAACCAGCTAAGGACATTCCCCTTCAACAAGGAGTTGGCTTTAATTAAATTTCTGTGTCTGGGAAGTGAAAATCTAATTTTCTTTTTGACATTTTCTATATTACTACTTAGACAAAATTATGAAAATAATTAATCCCTGTGAAGCAGACATCAGCATTATAAGAGATACAAAAATATTGCATATAAATAATACTACTAATCACCAATCTGTTATAATTTATTGATGCAAGGTCTTATTAAAACTCTTAAATCAGATTTGTTCTTTTGTTCTTCATATAGCAGATGTGTGAAATGATTGCACAATGTAGATTCAAGTGAGGGTTATAGAAATAACATTGTTCAAACTGCTTCTCAATAAATTCTATCTCCCCAGAAATATATTTCAAGACTACAAATAAATAGGGGAAAGGAGAAAAGGTGTGTAATTGAGGAAAGAGGTTTTGGTTGTATATCTGAGTCAAATACAGTCCAATATAATGGTGAATGGAATTGTTGGTGAATGAAAGGTCTGCATGCAATAACAATATTCTCATTCTGGCCCCATGGGGAATCCTTTTTCACATTAAAAAAGCCATCATGTCACCTAGTGTCATTTGGTAACCTTGTTTCCTTCCCTTCTTATGAGCATGGAAATTATTAACTATAGTTATCCGTTGCTTATAGAAACTTGACACCATATGATAACAGAGTAGTCTTATTTGGAAATAATTCTAGATTCTTTAAGATAGAAAATATTTTGCTTAATCCAATGAGAAGTTTTAATATGCTCTTACAAATGAATTATTAGGATGCTTGCAGTTAGCTTTTTTGCTTTGATGCCTGATAAATTTGGGCTAGTTAAAAATTTTTATGTTTAATTTTCCCATTTTAAAACTAATGTAGTCTCATTATTTCAGTGAAACTAATAGGACAATAAGATTTGCCAGAACAATTTAATATCCCTATATTTTCTGCATTCTTAAAAACATAAACATATACATATCTGTAATAAAACTAACACTGGAGTTTGCAGAGTATGGTGATTTAGTTGAGCACAGCTGGACAGAATCAGGGACACGTTCTAAGAAAGGACAGACCATTCAGTCTGATTCATAGCCAAGGCAAGAATAAAAGGACATGAGATAACATTTGAGAATGACAATGAAATACATACTTATACATTGTTTAAATAAGGGTGAATGAAATTCTTACAAGACTTTCCCATTTCTGAAACACCTGTGGAAGTGAAACTTGATGGACCCTTGCTAGTCATGTCCTTCACTAGCAATTTAAGTTTGAATATTCACACTTTTCCTGTTAATAATTTTCCGTACCTTGTTCACTGCAAATGCTCATGGATAAATTTCAACAGTAAATAATCAGCTGTAATACAACCACATTCATAAGATTACATAATGTGTGGAATGCTAAGCCTTAAGTGCCTTGAGCAGGCCTAGACTGAAGATGCATCCTATAATTTACTTGTTTGTCACAGAGATCAGAATGTTAGGAGACCGTCATATTTGGAACTGAGACCAGCTGTCAGCGTCCTGGTGGGTGACTGCGAGCACACTACCTGCCTGTCAGTCAGTACCTGTTTTCTTCTCTTCTCTGTTACCCTTTGCCCTAGATGTCTCTTTTTAAACCTCATAAAAAATGAGGTACTGCTATAAAAGCAATGGCCTGGCAAAGTGTGCAGCTCTTGCCACTTGGTGCACACCTCAGCTACTCCACCTTCAGCTTTGTGGCTAACTCTGCAGGAGATACCAGTGCTTCGGGAATGCTTTTACTGTTAGGCTTTTATAGAAATAACCAAAATATCCATGATAGAGTTTTACTGTATTAATACCAAACTGGAAATCTGAAGAAGTTCTCACCTCCATTTAAGATATTTGGTTGTGATTGTGAATTCATATATATCTGTATAAAACATATGTGTATAGCTATATGTAAAACATAAATAGCTTAGCTGAAGGTGTTAAAACCAGACAAATGACACAACTGGGAATTACAAAGGTCTGCCCATTAAAATTCTCCTGCTTAGTTATTCTGACTTTTTCCTCTGTTTGTTCCCTTTCTTTAGTTTTGCCTAAGAATATGCCTCTCTTGATTCTACATTATTTCTTTTCATGATTTATTTATTTCTTGGTTTCTGGGAAGTAGAATATATTTACTATTCTGTCCTTCACTGCCATTCCCATTGTTGTCTGGCCATCTCTGTTGCCTTATTTGCTGATCCCTAAATATTGCTAGCACGGCCTTGGATTCTTTTCCACATTTTTCTCTTGCTCTTCATTCTCATTTTGTCTTTCTTTTCTCTCCATCACCTTGTCATGCCTTCCATCTCCTGCCCTCTTTTGTTCTGATTGAGATTCCAGTCACTCTTGATCTGTTCTGTAAGGACCACAAAGCAGTGAGGCCTCTGGACAGATGAAAGCATATGGAAAACTGACTCTGGAGGTGGAGTAATGAAAAGGGGTCGCTTCTGAGGGTCAGTTTTTTGTCTGTGATCACTAGAAAAAGAGAGTTTGGTATTGTCCCTCAGCTGCATAGGAGAACCAGCTAGGTCTTATTCCCTGACCTTTTTCTTTCCCACCTAGCTAGCAGGAATATTCACATTCATGTGTTGAATGCCTGGCACTGTGGCTTGTGTGTCCCCTGGAGAGAGGCAATGGGAGTAGATGGATGTGAAGGCTGGTGGGCTCTGATAACCTGGCCCAAGACAGCTGCTTGGGAAAGAGAACCTTGTGTCAAATGGAGGGTGAGGCTCAAAGGCTTGGTTATTAAAACCACGCTCCCTTCGTTATCCTTACCAGGTAGAAAACAGCTAGTAACAACTTGGGGCTTTTTTTCCCTCTTTTTTTTGTCTGTAGCCTTGCAAGCACATAAGCACACATAGGCACAGCCTTCAGCAGAATTTCTGGCCAGCTAAAACATGAACTAAACTACTAAAATGTGCTTTTGTTTGTCTTCTACTGTGTGTGGAAAATGAAAGAGTACAATGCCAGGTATGAAGGAAGCTCAGCTTGTCAGTTAAATGGGCTTCCTGGCAAAGCCAGATTTTGCTTTTCATGATCCATGTCCTTGAGTAACATCCGCTGTTGATATCACTGCTGGAGGAAGGCTGGAAATTAAGGAGGTGTTTTGGGTAATAACTGCTAGCAGGGAGACAGTATTTACCAGGAGTCTGCAATGAGACTCTCAGGTAAATAATAAGCATTTTAGAAAAACAACCTAATTATGTATTTAATCGCTTGGAGCCCTTCCATTCACTTGGGAAAATAATGTGCATTTTGTAAATCTGCCTAATTATTTATTTGAGAAGGAAGTAATTCTAGCCTCTGGGGTATGGAGTGTGAATTTTTTGATTTTTTGTGCAGGTCTGATATGCTTGAAAATGTATTTTTAAAAAAATCGACACCCCACCATCTCAAAATACCAAACCAAGACAATATAAAATGTTATTAATGCAGTGGGGTGGGGTTATTTTAAATTTCGTATCCAGTGTTCGGGTATTTCTACAAAGGCTTCAAACTTTTTTATGCTTTAAAACAGCCATCATCTTAGTATTCTCAGTAGAAAGATGAGCAGTAAAGTGCAAGCAGCCATATTTCTATGTGGCATACTGTCTGAATAGGGAGTTTTGAGGCCACTAATGAATCAAGCTAAATCTAGTCAGCAGTTATTAAAAGCTAGGGCACATTTCAAGTCTGAAATTCCATAGCATCCTTGCAGTGGACGTGATGGTTTTCTCTTATGATGGTATGAATAATGAATTGCATACTTTGGCCATAACTAGTTACTAGCAAGAGAACTGAATGTCTAATATATGTCAGAATTAAAATAAGTAATTTTGTTCAGTGTGCATGCCAGTCCACAGGGAGTTATTATTCTACTAGAATACATTCTTCCCGCTTGCAATTTGTGTCTTTTACTCTAGGTTTTTCCTTAATCAAGAATTTATAGACTAGTTTCCAAAGACTATCATTAACAATGTCCTGAATTTACATCGGGTGACTCTGCATTTACTGTGCATTTTTAGGTGCTATGGAAGTCCACTTGAGAAATTAGTTTTTATTTTTCTAAAATTTTAGAAGTCATTTTTGGCAGAGAATACATCAAGGCAGAAGTATTTACAAATCATATGTTTACCTTACTTTATAAGTAGAATTTTCATAGTAAAAAATATAGCCAAGAGGAATTATTTGAAGAATCAATTTCTTGACATTGCATTTTCTTACAAAGGAAATACTGTGTCCTGCTAAATATGCAACATCCTGTCAGCATTTAGAATATTTTCTTTATCAAGAAAAATGGCAAATATTTTTCAATTAAAAAACAAAGTGTATTGCTTTGCTCATGGCCTCCGTGTCTGCTCCTGACTTCATCAGGATTTATGGGGTTGTTACATTAAATCCTTTTCCCATCACAGAATCATCAAAATCCCAGGACAGAACAGTCACATTTTGCCTATAATTGAACACTTCCTCTAAAGGGCCAAAACTCTTCTCCTTAGTTTGATGTCTTCCACAATAAATAAGAGCAAGAAATTCTAAAAGAGAGTTTTTAACCCATTCTGTACCCACTGTATTTCATTCCAGGGTAACTTCCAACTCACATATCTTTTACTAATTTCTCTTATTGCAGGTAACCTGCAGCTCACTCCTTTGTTTCTCTCCTTTCATAAAATTCTGTCGTTTCTGTTTATTATATTAGGTCCATCACCAATGAAAGGAATATTGCTCTGCTGCACAGGAACATGCATAATTAGTCCATGCTTAACCTGGTTGGTTCATATTGAAATGCTTATGTTTATGCATGAACCTGAATACTTTTCTGGATAAAGAAATTTTCATATGTCAACCTCATTGCTGGATAGCATCAGTGTCATCAAGATGGACTGATTCAGTGAACTCGTTTATTATTTCTAAGTCAACCAATTTTCCTTATATTTTTATAGCATATATGGAAATACATCCTCACCTGAAAAACACTTTATTTCAAAACATTGTATTCAAAAGTAATTTCAACCCCTCATGCATTGTAGGACTATCCAAATGTGCAGAAAGCATAATAGTGAATTTTATGTACTGGATGGAGCTCATGAAAGTGTTTTCCCTCTTTCGTTACACTGCTTTTATACTAAGTCCCAGTTAAGCAGCACTCTATAAAAGATTTGACATTTAAAACTCTTTCAAGAAAACAACCTCCAGTTCATGTATTATTCTAATTTTGTTTACAAAATAGTAGGCATTTACAGCATTTGTAGAACTAAAAAATGTATAACACAGTGGATTGATGTTTCACTCTTTGATTACAGACTGAAGCAGTGCAACATTGGGATTTAGTGCAGATAGCAAGGTCCAATCTTAGAGCAAATGTAAGATGGTTTAACCTGTGCTTTTGTTTTACACTTACTGGAGCCTGGACATAAACTAAAAGTTGGTGAGGGAAAAGTATTCCTTTAGAATGGGATACCTCTGTGCTGGGTTTGTTCTCTAGGTGCCAAAAGAGTTGTGTAAGTGATGTCATTCAACAGACAGACTATGGCAATGAAATTCAGGATAGCCTTTGCTCCTGTTGCACTGGGAGAGCTTCCTAACTTTAGCATGATCCTCATGTGGCTGCTATGGGTGTGTTAGGGCCACTTTCTGTAGCTCTCACAAAGCAGCCAAAATCAGTTGATAATCAGTTTGCACAGACTGAGAAGAAAGTAGGATAATTGGAGTGATTTACATGGAATAGAAAGAGGTTTATATTTCAGTTTTGGTATTCCAGAAATCAGGACTGGTGTGTGACCAAGATTTTTCTCAAAGATTATTACTGCTTTGCATGGTAATTAAAAGTACTGTGTAATTCATATTATCTCATAGGTTAAATATTTTAAAGTAATATTAAGTTGCAGTTGAGAGAGCTTGTTTGTACTAGAAATCTGTATAGTCCTTTTAGAACAGTGTTCTAAAGTATAACTTATTATCCTACAATTACCTGAGTTGCATATTTTTAAACTGGCAGGGTTATGATGAATGGCATCCAGTAAAACTTATGTGACTTTGGGGTAGATTTTGGTGATTGAAAATAAAAACTAAAATACTCATGGTTTAAAATCCTTCTTCCCCAGGGTTAAAAAGGTAGTAATTTGAATCTTGAAATCAAAAAGTATCCTGAATGGGGAAAACTGGTTTTAATTAAAACATGGAAATTCTGTACAATCAATTCTTCTCAGTAACACAATTCCCCCAAGTTCAAAATGTTGGGGGTTGTGTGTAGGAAGCTTCCTGGCAATTTCAATAGAGATCAGAAAACAAAGTATACTTCTTAGATAAATTTCTTACCTTAGCTACGACTGGAAAATGTGGATTTATGCCAGCAATAAAGACAAAATGAGATTAAATTCTAGTTCTCAGAATTCAAAAGTACAGAAGAGTCTTCTTATGAATGACAATTCAGTATTTTGGAGAGGTTTTAAATATAAAATGTTCTCTAGACCATATGCTGTGATATATCCAAGGAACCTGAAAATATAGTCCTCTGTCTTTTCTAGTTTCTCACAGTTCTGGTATGATGACGTTGTTTTTAATTCACTCTCTGCTCTATTTTGAGAGGCACTTTTCCATCTGAAATTAAGGCATAGTACTAACAATATGACACATACAGTATGGTATTGTTTGCAGCCAGAAAATGGTTGCTAATCCACCAGAAAAATTTGGAAGAGATAACACTGAAATCTTGGCTTGCTTCAGCCTCCCACTTACAAACTGCTGAACTGGCAGCGTGTAGACATAGACTTACACCCAGAAATTTGGCAAATCTAAGCAAAATGTAATGCAAGGATTTGTACCTGCAAAGAGTAGTCCTGACTTAACTTGCTTCAAGTACTTATGAAAGTAACTAAAATTACTCTAGATATACATCGATAATTTCTGATCCTTATTTATCAAGTTTGATATATGTGCAAATATCTGTATTTTGCTTTCACTTAATGCCATCTTAACTTCCTTGGGATAAAAATTTTATATTGGGAGGATAGTGCCATTCAAATGCACAAGTACATCTTTATTTAGCTTTGCATTAACTTTTTTTTATATTTTTCATTAAGGGACATATATTATTTAGCTTTATCAGTAAATTTGACTATATTGACTTGTGGTGGTTTGACCAGGAAGAAGTGAGAATTCTGGGATGTTGTGGTCAAACCAATGGGTGCTTGGATTTTGATATTGGCACCTGGTATAGCCAGTGGGTTTTAGGACACACCTCCAAGAACACCCAGGGGTTAAAAGCAGAGCTTCGGCCCTGGGAGGCTCTCTTGGGACTTCGAGGGAAGGAGGTCGGATCTCCCTTCCCCCGTCCAGCCGCTGCTGCTGGGCGGGGGAGGGGCAGCCATGCGGTAGGCCTGGGCCTGGACAGAGATGGGAGTGAGGAGGCCCTGGAGGATGGAAGGGTGGAGAGCAACAAGAGACATCAGACAGCCATTCCCCTCCCCTCCCCACTTTGGAGACAGAGAGAGAGAGTGCAGCCTGTGTCGTTACCTTGAAATTCAGTAAATATGTGCGGGCAGCAGGCAGCCCGGCTGAGGAGATGGGGGCGGGGGGGGGTGCAGCCAGGAGTCCAGCCGACTGGAGGAGTTTTTTAACCCTTTTTGGACAATGAAAGCCTTACAGAACATTAACCCTTCCTAGATGAGTGATAAGAGTGGAGGAGGACGAAGGAAATGAACGAGTGATGGAGGTCTGGACCAGAGAGAGAGAGTGAGAGATGTTGGAAAAATGGAGAAGAGGGAGTGGCATTTTATGCTGGACTCTTTTGTGTAGCCATGGACAGAGCTATGTTTCCGTGAGATACAGAGACTGAGTCCAGGGGGAGAAATGTCCCAGTGCCAGAGAAGATTCAGTGTGGGTACCCCTCGGCCCCAGGGGGTATATAAAATATGGGGGGGACGGATGTCCCAGAGGTGAGAAGGTGAGATACTGTGCTTTTCTGGAACTGGACAAAGCATCCTTAAAAAGACAACCCTGGAAGCAACCCTGATCCCTGTTCGGTGGTGAGAGCACCGGAACAAGGACGGAAAAGGCCACCACGACACATGGAAGGACTCCCTCTCCTCTTGAGGAGCTGAAAGTTTGAGCAATCTAAAGGGTGGTGTTGGACCTAGAATTGGTGATTTTGGAGGATGTATTGTATTGGGAATTTAGGGGGGAGGGGGGGAGAGTGTTTTTTGTGAGGTTTTCATTTTCCTCGTGTTTTTTTTTTCTTTCTTTCTTCTTTTGTGTATAGTTTAGTAATTGTTTGTGTGTAGCTTAGTTAATAAAATTTTCTTTATGTTTAAGTTTGGAGCCTGCTTTGCTTATTCCTGGTCACATCTCACAGCAGACACCGGGGAGAAGGTGTACTCATGGGGGCTCTGGCTTTGCCAGGCCCAAACCATAACGTGACTAAATATTTTTCTGGCCTTTTTTTCAATATAAATCAGAGAACTTTTCTGAATTTTTCAATCTGCTAGTGAATGGCTTTACATGGTAGTTCAAATCTAGCCACCCTACTGATATTGAATATCTATATGAAATAAAATTATCACTGCTGAAAGTAAAGTATTATTACAATCAAACTGATTGCTTTTTAAGGGTGAATTATTACCATCGTTATTCATGTTTAAACACATATTATTGAAAGACAATTCTCTTAAGCACATGTTGTATATTCTTAAATTCTGTCACATGAGGCTTTCCCCTTATTTTAGAAGTCCACTATTTCTTCTAAGCAGCTAGAGAAAAGTAACTTTGGGTTTAGGCTTAGAATGGTTTTTTCCTTGCCCATGGAGAAATGAGATTTTCCAGGTTGAGACAATCATCACTCAGAAACTGCCCTTCCCTAACAGCCTTAACTCATCTTTTCAGAGCCGGAGTTGCAAAATGTATTGCCAAAACACTTGTTTCTGTTTCCATGTGTACAAAATAAAACTCTGGCTTTTGTTAGTGTTATGTATAAGAGGTATTGGTGGCCTATATGTGAGAGGGCAAATTAAACTCAGCTTGTGCTATATGCTTCCTGTGGGGCTTCTCCCAAATACCACTGCATGCAGTTTCCCTTGTGTGCCTGCTCCGCCAGCCTGGCTCCTGGAAAAGTCACTTAGTGGATTTGTGTGTCACATTGTGTAAAACATTGTGCATTCATGTGCTCATTTACAAGTTGTGTTCATCTGTAGCCACTTTAATCAACTCCCCTGCTCTTGTCCCAGAGGGACTGAAGTGGAGTGAATTTACACCCCAGACCTCTAAAGAATATCAAGTTGTGCCATTTTTTTAGTACAATTTAAAAGAGAATATTTTTTTTTTTTTTAGTTTTTCTCGTTTTGTCTTCTCAGAATGCGCACAAGCACTGTTAAAAGTTAGGTTTGTTGAAGGGCAGGTCTGGGCACAGTTCAGCACTGGTGCCTATTAGAGATATCTTGCAAATCTAAGGAATGAAAATGGAAACTCCATGCTCTAAGGGAAGAATTCTTGATTTCCATTGCCACACGCTTTTAGCTCACAGCAGACTTTAAGCATATGACACTTTTTATATGTTGGAAATCTTCCTTGCATAATTTGAAAGGTTTTAAAAAAATATTATACTACTCCTCTCCCTCAGGGCCCTCTACAGTTGGAATCTTAGTACTAAAGGACCCTGTTTCTACAGGCAGATGGATATGACAAATAATGCAAATAAAATTTGTAAAACTCTTTTTAACATTTTTATAGGAATATATTTGTAAAATATATATAGAGTACAGGATGAATGATGCCATTTTATATTACTTTATATTACTCAAGATGGCTTGCATATCTCCCTCATGGTTTTGCCACTGTTTATTTTATCCATTACAAACTCATCTTAGGCATTTTATATAAACATAGATATTTGTATATGTGAGGGACTAGTATGCATGTATATTCAAGCAGAATACATATGTGTACATATTCACATGCACATAATTATAGATAGAAAAGTATAGCTTTTGGGTTAGAAGTCAAAAATCTCAGAAATTGTCATATTGTTTTTACTATTTCATTTAATGAAGTAATATTTTCCTTTAAAGTGTTTCTTCACAACTTCCAGTGAAGTAATTTGGATATGATTCTTTGTGTTATGTTAGAAGAGCGGAACCACTGTCTATTAAGAAACTATAAACATTTTACATCATAATGTTAAGCATGCCTACTTTGAAGGGGTCAGTTGTGGTAAGAGTTTCTGCCTCAATTTTTCAAAAGGTTTTTATGTCTTATTCTTACATTCTTTCCCCTCCTGAAATATTCTGTTCTTTTTTTTTTCCTGTTGTTTTGTTTTAACTCACTACACATTTTATTTTTAAAAAAACAAAAAAGCAACTAACAAACAAATGTAAAAATGCTCAAACCCAAAACCTTGGGGTTTCACCATACTGTGGTACAATGAAATGTAAAACTCATGTAGGTATAGGAAGAGAAATGAAGGTGAGAATAAATATTAAGATAAATAAGCAAATATAAAGAAATTATGGAAGTGGACTTCAACCAGTAGAAACAGCTGCAGAAGTCAAAAAGAGACTGTTGGCTGCAGGAAGAAGGGATGGAATTGGCAGTGTCACCTTCTTCCATACTCTTCAGAGGGTCACAACCATTTGATTCAGTGTGATTCAGTCTGGGAAAAGTTTCTGTGTAGCTGATGCTTTCGTTCTCTCCACTTTTTGGTCTTCATGGTTAAGACTGGAGAGATGTTCAAGCCAATGTATGCTCTCTGGAGAAATGAAAGGAGCTTTCAGACAGCTGTTGTTTTGCTATGATTGCCTCTTGCCTTTGGTTGTTTTCTCAAGCCACCTCTTTAGTTTTACCCCACAGCTGCCAATTTTTGCACACCCTATTAATTCACCTTTTCTTCTGCACTATTTGGCCATTCGCTTTTCTTCTTTTCATCTTATCTCTTCTTAATGACACTTCTTCCGTGCCCTTAAACTATATTTAGGGAATAAATTATACTTGACAGAAGTGCTCATGGCTTCTTCACATGTGTGCCTGCTTTACTTAGAAGCTGTGCATTTAACATAAAGCAAGGATTTCTTTTTCTAGCTCAAAGGAAAGCTTATTGGTTCTTACTATTGTAAGCTTGAATCTCCACAAGAAATTAAAAAGGCAGTAAAAGGAAATTCTGAGGGGAGGAAAAAGAGATGCAATTTATAAGACTGTAGAAAACATTTTAAAATACAGAGATTTGGTGAGAACAATATTAAATATGCAAAGGGAGATGAATCAAACAATGCATAGGGTTGCAAGACTTTAAGATGACTGGATGAGTCACTAAACATCTGTGAAAAACAGAAGCAAAACTGCAATGCCATTAGATATTGTGGGAATTACATTGAGATAAATATAAGCACAAGAAAAAGTTGGTAGAAAATTATTCTGTCATCTAATTTTGCTGGCTAGTGAGAATCTATATGCCTATTAAGCTCTGAGTGGTTAGCATCTTGGAAACCCTGCTGAAGGACACGAAGACATCGCAGTTATTAGGAGTGAAATGGGACACGATAGCTCTATTAGAACCCCCATTTCTAATAGTCCTTTCCTGCTCTCTGAAGCGGTCAGCATGGCATCTGTCTATTTCTTCTCTGTAAATGGGTGAATATTCTCTGCAAATAGTGCAATCAACTACATTACTGATAATGCTTATAAAATCCTTGGTGGCTGGGAAAGGACTTTCGTTACCTTGGATGTCTGCTCTAGGGGAAAATAGCATACATATGTAACAGATCCTGATGTATATGGTGCTACAGTGCCCAGAATGGACCTAAGGCTTACAACACGTATTATGACTCTTTAACACAGGTTCAGGGGCAAAAAAATCTGTTAGAAATTTGGATGTCTGGCTTAGTTGTGAAGTAGGACACCTCTAAATAAGGGTCTAGCTGGGAGAAAAAACATTAGTGATAGATAGAAGCATCGATGAGATATGAAGTCCTGAAAGAGTTGTCAATTGGGAAAGACATACTGATTTCAAAAAATGCTGGCAAAAGTGATTCTGGCATATTTTGGTTATGTATACCCATTTGTTTCAGGTCAACAGCATAGACCATCAGTGAAGTATTAGTTAAATGTACTTCTGCTTTCTTCTGAAAATACTTTCAAACTTGCATTTAAACATTAGATGTAATATCAGACCTAAAGACTTAAGAGCATAAATTGAAAGCTTATTTAATTCTGTTACTTTACTGCTTGCTCACATCTGATCACTCTACAGGATTTTGGTGCACTTTGACAAATTTTACCTTACTTGGCTTTTTTAATATACTTTATAGTCAGAGTTACTTAGTGGAAAACTCAAAGGCATGTGTGCTGCTATACCCAGCACTGAATAGATCATCTTACAAGTCATGCCATCATGCCAATTTACACACATCCTGGAGTCCCTTGGTCTCACTGCTTGGCATCCTTCCTGTGCACATTCAGATCTTGTCAATTCAGCTTGCTCTGTTGCAGTATTTCCTCTCAAGTTTACTGGAATATTTAAATGGCAGGTGTTCTTTCAATTCTTCCATTTTAACATCTAATTGTTCCCCTCATTTTGTCTCTCCCACTCCTTTGTGTTTTTACTGTTAACTTTAAGTCAGCTGAGACCTCCTGATGTCCTCAGTGCAGGGACACTCTTTCCACTCTTTAATTCCCTCCCATGTAACTCTTTATCTGTGCTCTGTGCCTCATTTTATTCTTACTGGGTCATTTCCTTTCTATTCCTGATTGAACTCCACCAATTTTCTTTTCTCTCTTCTTTTCCAGACTCTCACTGTTTTATTGCTTTGACAGTATGAAGTGCCTAATTTGCTTTCCATCCACTTTCTTTAACTACATTGGCCAGCTTTACATTTTACTCTGTTCTTTGGTCTTGTTATGCTTCTTCTCTGCTTTTATTGTCTACCACCTTCACTCTTATTAGAATCTCTGAATAAGGAAACAGTTGGCAGTCAGCTTTGTCAGTGTTGAAGTCCTTTGAATGAGTCAGAACCTATGGAGTGAATGAAATGCAGCCCAGTTTAATATGGTCAAGCTGTCCTTTCTATAAGTGCATGGGTCCCAATAATGTTTCCTGATGTCACCATTTTCAGTGGCCTTGTGGGACGTTTAAGTTCCCTACACTGTTTCTTGGCACAGATACTGTCATCTTTACATTTCAGGATTTGGGTTGGGTTTTCTTTGGTAGGATGGGGTGCAATAAGGGAGTCTCACCTTCTCTTTGTTTTTTCTCTATTGTTTTTATTCCCATTCCTAAATTTATTTATTCTCTTTCTAATGCCTTTAAAAAATAATTATTACCTCTGAGGCAAGAACAGGGAAGTCCTGCTTATCAAACTTGATTTCCTTTTCTGACAAGGTACCCCACCTAGCTGATTAAGGGAAGCCAGTTGATGTCATCTTTTTGGATTTCAGTAAAGCTTTTGATATTGTCTCTCGCAGGATGTTTCTGGACAAAATGTCCAGCACATTGTGTCCAGCCAGTTGCTCACCTATCCCATGATGTGTTTATCCTGGATAAACACATCATGGGATGGGTGAGCAGCTGGCTCACGGGCCTGGCACAAAGGGTTACAGTGAATGGGGTGACATCAGACTGGGGACCTGTCACTAGGGGGGTTCCACAGGGTTTCATTCTCGGCCTTGTGCTCTTCAACTTCTTCATAAATGACTTGGACACAGGACTGGAAGGGACACAGAGCAAGTTCACGGAGGATGCAAAACTGGGAGGAGCTGTTGAATACCTTGAGGGCAGAGAGAACCTCAACAAACCAGAGAGCTGGGCAATCACCAACGGTGTGAAGTTCAACAAGGGAAAGCGTTGGATTCTGTACCTGGGATGGGACAACCCTGGATGTACAGACAGGCTGGGGAATGAGATGCTGGAGAGCAGTGCCACAGAAAGGGACCTGGGGATCCTGGTTGATGGCAATTTGAGCATTTGACTGTGGGCAGACCTCACTGCAATTACAGCTTCCTCATGAGAGGATGGGGAGGGACAGCACTGATCTCTGCTCTGTGGTGACAGTGACAGCACCCAAGGGAATGGCCTGAAGTTGTGTCAGGGGAGGTGTAGGTTTAGGAAAAGGTTCTTCACCCAGAGGGTGGTTGGGCCCTGGAGCAGCTCCCCAGGAAAGTGGTCCCAGCACCAGCCTGACATAGTTCAAGTGTTTGCACAATGCTCTTGTGCAGCGGTGCGTATGTGGCCAATGGGGCGAAGTCCGGCTAGCTGATGGTCTGTGGCTGACACCCCAGCTGCATAAACTGCCAGCCCCCCTTGGCGTCTATAGGCCTCGGGCTGGGCTGGCTTGCGGACTGGTCACGCTGCTGAAAGGACGAGAGGAAGGAGCCGCGCACTTGCTGGGGGTGAAGGTCGGTTTATTGATGTCACAGGAGCACCAACCAGGGGATAGCACCAACCAGCAAATGGCCCCGAGGGCTGGGAGAAGCAGGGTTTTAAAGTTGGGGGGGGGTGGGGGGGTGGATAAGGGAGGGATCCACAGCAAACCAATAGGGAAGGGTACAGGGAGGAACCTAACATAATGGACATACAGAGGTATCCAATAAATTCAAAGTAAAGGAGGGGGCCCGGGACCACAGCCAACCACAACCTCCAGAGAGAAGAAGGTTCTCAAAAACTAGGAGGAGTGGGGGATGATTGACTGGGCCCAGGGAGGAGAAAAGGTTTACTTATAGGGAGGAGAAATTACATAACTTAATTGACTGACAAAACCAGGGGCAGGGGTAACCATAGCAACATAATGTTAGGAGGGCTATGGCGGGAAAACTGGGGAGGGCAGAACCATTTTACATTGGAAAGGGGGGAACAATACATAAAATGGGGGAGCAATACAAAAAACTTAA
The DNA here is from genome assembly GCF_028018845.1 of Melospiza georgiana. Taxonomy (NCBI): domain Eukaryota; kingdom Metazoa; phylum Chordata; class Aves; order Passeriformes; family Passerellidae; genus Melospiza; species Melospiza georgiana. Next base: position 50,338,867 of record NC_080432.1, on the reverse strand, counting down.
CAACACACTACAACACTCTTGGACAAATGGTGTGACTCTTGGGGATGGTTCTGTGCGGGGTGAGGAGTTTGACTTGATCCTTGTGGGTTCCTTCCATCTCAGCATAGTCTGTTTTTCTATGAACTTTTGAGAAGGGATCTGTTTTGACTGCATTAGGCAGGCTTGGCATTGCCGTGATTTCTCTCAACTGCTGGAAATCACAGAGTGGTTTCCCAGGGATTTGTGTGATACCTGATCAATTGCTTGTGTATCTGGCAAACACACAAGCACTCACAAAAAGAAAAGAATAATTTTACCGTCAGTTGTCTTGGTGGATTCTCTGCTGTCTAATTCATCATGAATTCTTATATTCATCTTTCTCTTTGATACTTACCAGGCACCTTTCTTCTGTCCATCTGCTTATTTTTTCAGGATTTGTGATTATTTTAATTTGTACTTCAGTGCATTATCAGTCAATGTGTTAAAAAAGTGTGTGAGTGTGTGGTATGGGAAGGTGAAGGAAGAGACTGTCAGATCATTTTTAAAAGGTCCATCTCCTGAGGCATAATGTCAAATGTCCGAAATGTCTTAGCTGCAGCTCTGATATTTTTTTTCCATACTGCCATTCTGCTGATGCAGGAAAAGGCAATTGCATTACTTTCTTGATGACTTAAAGTAGTAGTAATTACACATAAGATGTTACTAGATTCTCCACATCTTGCATTAGGACAGTTATGATTGACTTATTGATGACTTCATTAATTCATTTCAGTGGACAAGAGCTTAAAAATTGCTTTTTTAAGATTTTCACATATAGGCTTGACACTCTGAAAGATGTCTTAATGTCTAATTTACAGTTCTTTGAAATCACCAGCTTTTCCAAACTTATTAGTTTCAACGGTTATTAGGAAATAAAAGTCAATTAGCACTTCCAGTATATACCATGAAAAGATATTTCCCCAAGGTGTAAATGTGTTACTTAGTAAGACTGCTAGCCAGTTACATCTTGTCAGTGCCCAGAATGTGATAGCTATGGATGCATTTAAATAATGAGAAAATCAGTTTACACTTCACATACTGCAATAAGTCAATAAGCAAAACTTCCCAGCATCCATTGGAAAGCTGTGAAAAAAAAATACACTGATACACTGTGCTGTCTCTCCCATTAAGAGGTGGATACTATAAAAGATTGTGAAACTTTTACATGCATATATTGAGTGGATGAAAGGAGTGACTTTCAGTGAATATGTTAGTATTTTCTAACCTTCATAAAGTGAGATATTTAGTCCCTGGAGAGGAGAAAAACCGTACTTTAACCCTACCCAGATTGCTAACTGGGCCAGGGAAGGTTGATTGTCAGCATTAAACTTCTACCCATCTCATCCTTCTGTTGTATTAGAGGACACATGTTCTTTCAGCCTGGTTCCTGCTTTCATGCAGTTTCATCATTCCTTCTGGCTTCTTATTTCTTTGGTCCTTTGGCCATTCTTTTAGATCAAATGAAAAGATCAGCTTTGCAGAAAAGTCCTCTGGTAAAAAATGTCAACCCAGCCTTTTCTTCTCTATTTGCTTTTAACTCCTTAATGTTTGGAAAGACCTTGGCTTTTCTAAATGGAAACAATCATTGAGGGTGAATTTCTCTCTCTCCTCTTCTCTTTTTGTGGTTTTTTTTTTTTTTTTTTTTTTTTTTTTTTTTTTGTTAAAATTGGTTGAGCAGAATAATGTCTTCTCAGTCCATGGAAAAATAAACACACATGGATTTTCAGATCTTAGCAGCTCCCATTAGAAATCCCATTAGAAAAACCTGCAGACAGTAGCAAGCTCTTGATTAACATTGAGTTAAAAATGGCAGAATAAACTTGCTTTAATTGGGCCAGGGTCTTAGGAGCCAGGGTTTAACTTCCACAGATATGAGTCACCATCATGAACAAATGCAAGTAGCAATTGTTATTTTGTTGTCACAAATTGAAAGAGGCCAGGTACTCAGAATCAGAGTAACAAGAAATATTGCAGAGATTTTAAAAAGTACCTGAAAAAAACTAGGGAAAGTTTTATCTAGAGTGTTCTTATATGTTTTTGCTTTTGTATGAATTTGTGCGTGTGATAGAAGAAGCTTGTGGTGTTTGTGCATCTCTGTGGTTATTTGTTTAGGTGAAATAATAGCTATAGAATATATTGTCTTAAAATACTTCTACCTAGATAGGAATGTGGGAGGGTTTAAATTAAAAAATTAAGTATTAGCTGTTCTTCAGAATTATATAAACTTTCTATTAGTCGGCCTGACTTACAAAGCTGAGATACATATTTTACTGACAGGAGAGGATAAAGAAGATTAAATGGCAATATTATCATTCTTATAATGAAGGGGATCTAACCTTGGTGTATGCTTAGCCAAGAAAGGTGAATTTCACCTTTATACAGACAGTCTTGTGGAAGACTGTTCCTATAGCATCGTGGGAGACTGGTTTTTTTGATTGAATGTAAGCTATCATGAGCAAATGAATTAAAATAACTGTCATGTAAAATGTTAAGAAGATATTTAGAGATGGATTCTCCACTACTTTCCACTTTTTCCAGTAATTTCCATCTGTACAGTTGTATATCCACTTCCTAGAGCTGTAAAATGGAAACAGGCTGAAGTTTTGTGTCAAGTTTTCTCACTCCCCTTCTCCCTCAGTAGCAGGGTATGTGAATGGCTGCAGACCTACAAAGTCATGTTTACAGTGCCTGAGCCCTATAGAACAGAAACACTTGGGAACACATTTTTCTCTCCTGCTTATCAGTCTTAATTTGCCATACTGCTACTTAATTAAATTTAATGTATTCCAAATTTACCCTTTATCTTAATATAATTTAATAACATTCTCCTCTGTATTTTTTAATAGCCTTCTACCTTTATTTTATCCATACATTCAGATGTAGTTAAAAAGTAGTAATACTGAATTGCTTGTACTGAATGGGGTGTCACAGCAGAATAGTTCAAGTGCCTTGCTGCAGTGCCAAGCTTGAACCTTGTCCTGAGCTTTTGCTTTAACACCACTCTGTCACTGGGGACCATGTCCTTTGAGCTAGGAAATCAAAGGCTTCTGCACACATCCACCACATCTTTTTGTTGTATGATATCAGCCACAGAAAGTGGCCTATTTTTTTTTTTTCCAGTGACAGAGAAATGATCAAATGGCCTCTTGTTTGTACGAAACATTTTGTGTAAAAAACTGAAAGTATTTTTCATTGAATATTTGATCTGTGTTTTTAAAAATTCCATAAAAATCTTAACACTTGAGTGAATTTTATTCATATAAAGATCATGGTGTACTAGACCTAATCTACCCTCACCATCTGCTGAATCCCTGTTAAGATATTTCTCCCATCTTTTAACTACATTTGTCATTGGAGATTTCCACCAAATTCCATTAAATTCTGGTATTCTGCAAAGTAAATAGCCATGAAAGCACTGTGCTTCTTAGCACAAATCCTCAATCCCCTGCTAACACCTCATATTACAACTGTCTAATTACCATGTTCTGCAGTAACCTTGTGGGACTTCCATAGGTAATTAGAACTCCAGAGCATTTCTGCAATAATCCAGTAAGGACCTCTTAAGTAGAAAGAATTATGTGGTACTGATATTTTTGCACCCACGCGTTCTTCACAGTTAATTGTTTCAATTAATATTTGGCAGCAATGAAGAAATTCATAGAGGTTCATAAACAGACAATTCTCAGGAAACTTTTAAGGCAAATGAGTTGTAGCTGTGGTCACTTAAAGATGCAGGGCATTTTAGAAAAAATTAAATTCCTGGCGCTTCAATGTGTTGCAACAGCGGATTTTCATATTACTACTAAAAGAGATGCATTAACTTGCCTCATTCCTTTAAGATTGCAGTGTTTGGGTAAATTGTCTTTTCTTTCCTTGGAATTTTTACCAATTGGTTGTAGATGAAAAATACTGTGTGAGCTAAAAAGTGTGGTGAGTACACTTTGATACTCTTCTACAGACACGTCTTTGATGACAGAGAATAGTCGAGAGAGCTATTGGGATGTTTCCTTGATTCTGGATGTCTTTATTTCATTTCACTCTCACCTTCCCTTTGTTTTTCCTGTTAGTTAAAGATACCATATCTTATGCAGCTATGGAGGCCCTGTGTACACTGCACATGCTGCTCACACTGGCATTGTAGGCTCTAAATGCTATTTGCTGTCCTTACTAATTATTCTGATTCTTCACCCCTTTTCAGTTGGTGTTAGGCCAATGGTATTTCTATAGATTTATGACAGTGTCATCTGTGCAAGAAAATTACATCATCGTTCCTGAACTACCCTGTGGTTTAGAAAACAGCTTTGATCCCAAAGGCACACGTCACACCTCCCTGCTTCCTGCCCCCTCAGCCTTTGGGCAATCCTTCTGCACCCTCACTTTGATGCTTCCTAGGGGATCTTCCACCCCTTTGGAGTGGCCTCAGACACACCCAGTTATTCTGACACCAGAACAGGAGCACCCCCCCAAGAGAGACCAATGAGAGAGAGTGGGCATGTGAGGGGCATTTCTTCCCATTGTGCCCAAAATTGGTTTCCTTTCCATGCTGCCCTTTCCACATTGTCAAGTGTATCTCTATGTTGGACAGAAAGACCTAATGCTCTCTAAATCTGTGTGTCTCATCATAGGTACCAACCTCTTTCATTACTTAGCTCCCAGTAGGGTAATGACTGCAATTTATTACTTTACTGTCAGTAAGATAATGACTACGTTTTATGGCTGTTTGCCATACTCTTTCAGTCTTAAAGTCTCAGGGTTTTGTTATTGGCTGTTTTCTGCTTTCTGTGTAATTGTAATTTTTGTTTAACTGTAATTTCCTGAGAAATAAGGAGAGGTCTGGAAGAAGTCATTGGACAGGTTGATTAGAAGGTCGCTTATTTTTCTTGCATTAAAAGGGCAGAAGAACAAATGCCATTCCAATTTATCATCATATGTAACCTTTGATTAAACAATTTTTTGCTATATCAGTGTGAGTCGCTTTAGGCTTCAGAGTAGATTATTGAAATTAAGAACTTTAGCACAAAATAAAAAGTCATTTGTTTTGATGATTATTAAATTTAAAAGTCCAATCTGGAAGTCACCTTAATTAAATGTAAAATTGAGTCCCCTGAACCTCTGTTCATTTTCAAATCAGAGCATGATGCTTTCCTAAAATATCATAAATTGCCCCTATTCTGCCAGTTAATTCTGTTGTTTTGCAGCCAAGATTATAAATTAGATTTGATTAAAATAAAACTAGCTGTTTCTTTGAATGTGACCTATGAACCCTAGTAAATAGTCTTTCCTTAACTGTCTTCTATCTATTACCAAGTTGAGAATTTAGTTTCATTTACATGGCAGAGTTTCCAACTAGAATGCATTATAACAAGCATAAAATGGTAAGAATAATAGATCTATATTTATGTGATTTCTCATTGTTTGCACAGCTTTGAGAAGGTACTGTATTTTCACATTGGTATGTCAGAGAAAAGCAGGTACATAAGTGAGTGGGTGTGCACATGGAGAACCACACATAGTTTTGCCATGAAAATAGACAATCACCATGTAAAAATTCTCAGTACATTCTCAGAGAGGTAGTACAAAATGCTGTCAGAGAGAAAATACATCACTAAAAGAATCCCTCTATGGTGCTGAATGCTTGAATAATGTCCATACAAATCACTGTTCTTAGTGAATGGGCTGTGGCTTCTGTTTCTTCCTGAACAAAAGAAAATTTACTGTCTGCCACACAGTGTGGGTAAAACTCAGATTTAGTGATGCCAGCAGCAGAGGAAGCAGAATTTACATGCTTTCACAGGATAGGATTTTGACAAGCTTTTGTGTATTTGTACAGCCCAAAGCAAGGACACAGTCATTGTTGCTGTATTGCTGAATAAGTTGTTCTGGATCAGATGGGTTTTTTTCCCCTTTGCTTCTTTGTTAATTTTTAATTTTTTAATTTGTATTCTTTGGAGATAAACCATTCCCATTAAATGCTAACTACTTTGATTTTCTCCAAGCAAATCTGGAGGATAAATCCAATTCTAGGTGTGTAAGACAGATATTCTCTGAACCTCCAAAACTCTTAGCTGAAGATACATGCTTTATTATATGTGTACAGCTTGTTCTCCTATGACATAGAATTAAAATTTCCACAACTAATAACAAAGCAGTGCTTCTTGGCATAACAATAGTGAGTGTATGCATTATGCCCACAGAAGGGATTTGCCTTCCGTGTGAATTCTAAGTTCTCTGGGACCAAACTTTGAAATTTTCTCATAGTTCTGTTTAAGAGCAAACAGAGATTACATACCTGTCATTTCTTGAAGCTGGGGGTGGGGTGGGAGGGTGCTGGTGAATAGACACACACTGTTGATCCCTTTCATGGATCCGTTCTAGTTATGGTGGTCCTGCGCAGCCCATGCATATAATCCATGCCAGCTCAGTCACAAGCCTGAACAGTAGTTCTTCATAGGCTGCAAAATGGGGAGACAAATGCCCATTTCTTCCCAGGGAAGGCAAACCTCCCTGGATGTATTGACACTGCTATGAAGAAAGTCTGTAGAGTCTCCGCTTTGGAGGCAATCCAATGTTTTTGCAAGGGCTAAATGAACTACTCTCTAGACCCAGCTTTGTACAATTTGCTGAGCTCAATGAACTCTTTTCTTTTCTCCTTTCCTCCTCATACTTCTTTGTTACTTTTAACAATGTGTAGTAGAAAAATTGGCAGTTACTCAATGAAATCACTGTTCAGTTTACACCAAAAGGAAGATTTTTTTTTGTGAATTTGCACTTCTAAGAAGATGTCACAGTTTTCAAACGAAGTGGTGAGACTCTGAGTTAATGCTTTTTGAATAGCTTGAATAAAGGGCTGCCCCTGAGTCTGTAAAACAGAAGCAGCGAGGCACAGTACCTCCTGGAGTTCCCTTTGGCCAGTTTGTCTTTGCTCTGCCCTTAACTTGGGTCTTTGTCTGCTGGGCACAATCTTGAGCAATGTAGTCCTCAGTACAGCTTAGAAATATCAATGGAATGCAGGTTCTGACTGACTGATTTATTCTTCCTCTTTTTTTTTTTTTTTTTTTGGTCTACATTAAAACAGAGTTGGCTCACAGTATTTCTTTGCTCCATCATTACTTTCTTTTGGAGCTTATTCATTTAAATTTCAGGAGGAAAATGCCTCATTTGGCTTCTTTTTTATTTTCTTTGCTCTTTTTTTTTTTTTTTAATTCTGTTATTGCTATACATTAGTGCTGCTTGTAACATACCATTTCTCTCACAATTGTATGTGGCTACCAGAAAAAACCTGCTTCTTGGCTGTATTATGCAAAATGCTATACAAAACATAATTAATGAAGCGACGCAAAGGGACTCACAGGTGACATTTGTTCTCCTGAAGATTAAATGGACTTTGTGAAAACCATGATGATGATGTAAGAGAACAAAGGAAAGGGGAAAAATGTTGGTAGGATTTTGCTGGTTTTGTATGTGTGCTAAAATGGAGATCTTCAGCAATATACAACACAGCCTTCCCTTTCTATTAACCATTCCTCCCCTCCAGTGCCTGAAGTATGAACGTATGCATTTTCTCTGCTTGAATGAATAAGGAACATGGGTATCCAGTGACTGTGATCTTCATTAAGTTATGGAAACCTTTTTGTATAGAAATACCAAGTTTATAATGTTATCATTTGTATTGTACCATTGATACTGGAATGAAATATGTCATTTTAAAACCAATTTGATGCTCTTAAGTAGATATTTCCAAGGCAGCATCATAATCTGCACCCATGATCCTTATGTCAGCAAAGCATTGACCATTAGAGATGAGTTGATTCATTTTTGCTCCTAATATTGTGAAATTAAAATATGGCAACCAACCACATGCAATAGTTTTGGCAAGTTCAATTTATAGCTCATAAAAACTAGGAAAAGGAGAGAGAGCACATTAACAGGTAATCATAAAGATGGACTTTCTGGGGACATTGTATCTTTTCCCAAAAGAGTATACTGATAACACTAACATATAATTATTACAAAAAAAATTTGCATAAATGGTTCTATATTTTATTAAGATCCTCAACAGTATGGTGTTCCATCAGTTCTGCCTAGGTGCATTCTTCTGTTATTTCCTTTTGTTAAAAACAGAGTTGCCATAACAACTTCAGGCAAATTTCATGTACCTTATATAGAATGCTATTTTTAGAAGTGTTTAGAATTTTGGTGGCTTTAAACAAAAAAAAAATTATATAGATATAAAAAAATATTTTTATATAGATGGCACTTAATGTCTTTTGCTCTTCTTGATAAGAGAATCCTGCATTTTGTTCCCTTCAATAAGCTGAAGAAATAGAAGTGTTTTTATGAAAAATCAAAGAATTTTTCCCCAAATCGCAGTTGAAGTAAGCAATCATATTATCCAGTTTAAAAATCTTCATAGCCTTTGAAAGGTCTGAACATTGATTTATTGGATCAAAAATAGTGAATAAAGAAGTTAGGTTGTTGCTCTCTATTACTGCCAAATGATTAGGTTAGATTATCAGCAAACACACCCATCGAGCAATAACGAGTCACCTGTTTGTGTGGCTCAGCAGAGTGTCTCTAAGTGAAACAGGTATTGAGAACCCCTTAAAGTATTCAAGGAATTCAGGCATAGAAACATTGAAATATGAGTTGCAGCTGAATTTGCTGCAATGCTTTTTGTTTAGATTTGAAAACAAAAAAACTTAAGTGCTTTTTTGTAAGACTATCTACTGAGTGTCCTACTTTTTACATCTTACAATAATTTAGTGATTAAAAAGAGACCACAAAAATGAAAGGGTGAAGTAGCTGTTGTAATTTTGTATCATAATTAATTTTTTTAATATTTGTTGTAGTTGTTGCTCTTGTTTTTTGAGGCTAAACATTCTGGTATACTATATTGGCCTCCATCAGATTAATTCAATTGCCATAGCTTTCAATATTTGTCGTACAGGATTTGTTTCCAAGTTCATGATAATTCTGCCCCTGTGCTATAGCAGAAAATACACCAGAGGCTTATCTTTGAACTTCTTATAACTTTCCAAGTGAAAAGTTTGGCAGTTTGTTGCTGTGCATATATTACTTGAGGTTTTTCATAGCCAACAATAAACAAATTAACTTTGCAAAGTTCACTCTGGTTTTTGTTTTAGATTTTTTAATATTTTTCTTTGATATGTATGATTTTCTATATGAACTCCTATTTTACTTGCTTAATGAATTAGTGATGCTTTTATCTACCTAATGTTTTGATGCCATTACTACCTTTGTTTTTATCTTGTTCTTCTACTGCTTGTCTTTTACATACCATTTTGCTTTTGCAAAGTAAGAAATAGGATCCATTTTCTCTGGGTGTATTTTTATTTGACTTCTAAGTAGTACATGCCATAATCCAAGAAAATGAATGTTAAAAACTAATTTGCGATTTGTCATAATTAATGTATTTTGTTTTTTTAAAGTAGAAAAAAAATTAATCTCTATCTTTTTGGTGTGTCACACTATTGATTTTTCAAAGCAATCAATTAGGAGTCCTGCATATAAATCCATGCCACACTATGGCTCCTTATTTATGGGTTTTAATTAAAAGGGCAAAGACATTGGAAATCTCAGTACAACACTATGGAGGTCTTTAGGATTTTATTTTTTAAAAGGTCCTCCCTTTGTATGATTCCATGAAAATGCCAAAACAAGATGTTTATCTAGTCATGTAAACCTGATGTGAAAAGTAGATAAATTTAATAAATTGAAGAGCTTACAGCATCATTCAAGTGATTAAAAGGATTCAGCACCAACTCTTCCCTTCTCCATATCTCCACTCCATATTATTCTTATCAGCAGAATCAGACTCCCTAATAGGTCTTCTGATAAGAGTCCTGCTTTCTGATACTCACAAATCTCAGCACAAGGGTGAAGTATTGTGCCTGTGGATGCGTATGTTATATCACATATTAAGTGAAGAAGAGGATTCAGGTTGCAGTAAAGAGTGAGCACAACCTTTGAGAAGCAAGGCATGGAATTTCATTTAAAACTCTGAGTCATGTTTAGATATTGAAGAGTGTGCACTGCAGTAAGCTTAAACCACGACTAACTTGCTAAAAACCAGACCCTCATCTATGAAAACAAGCAAGACCATGTTTTCAATAAAATTAGCACATAAAACAGTCATGTGAGATCCCAAGGCAAAATGAGATCTATGGAATAAAACTGTTTTTTTGATGTAGTTACAAATAGTGTTTTACTGGTGGATTTCAGTGGATTTTGTTGGCTTGTGGGGTTTCATTGTTTCTGGTTTTGTTTTGGTTCAGAGTATTTTTTTTTTTTCACTGATTTGCAGAATTTTCCACCTGAGCACTAGAATCTGTTGCAGCTATTAGGTCACCCATTGGGTTCACTGCAATCAGAGGACTAAGGTCACTCCTTAAAGATAAAATATGTCCTCACAGCCTGGAGGTCTCAGCTGTGACCAGGGGTCAGCTTATAGGTTAGTGGTGGATATTTAACTTAGAGAAACATGGATGGAAATTTCCAGTTCTGTACAAACATAACCCCTAAATAAACCAGAGGCCGTCAGGAGGTGGCCAGTGTCAGCAGACCAGAATAAGTTTGTTTTCTTTTTCTAGGACTGCACATCTGTATTCATTTATACACACACGCATTTTCATACTTTTTTCCAACTATGTATGTTGTGTCTATATGAATTTGTATGTAGCTAATATGAATAAATTCCAAAAATAGCTACTTTCTACCATTTTGGACACCACTTCATGGGTCATGTGTTCACTGATAAGTAGAGTGCTCCAGATGAGCTCTTGATACTTTTGCAGTCTATGGGGTCACCCTTTTGACCTTACATCCCTCACCTATGTGTTTGGGCCTGTTAGTTACAGAAAAGCTTCCCTTTCATTTCTGTGCAAAACAAGACTGCACATTCTGTGGATTTCAAAAAGCAACTTGTTCTGTTTGTACAATAGCAGTGTGATCCAATCAATAATTCTACAGAAATGTAACTTGTGGTTCAGGGATGAAAGAAATTAATTTAGTTTTATGGTGATTAAGTTTATATGAGGTTACTACTACTGTAACTTAAAGGAAACAAGTGCAAGTTACCTCTAGTTAGACCAGATAGTTCCAGTGATATTTCTTTTTTTATCAACAATGACTTGGTTAATGTATCTTCTTCTGTTTCAGAAAGGCAATAATAATCTAATTGCAATGGTATATGATGCCAGTATAAGCCAGAGAAAGAAGGCTGATTTGCTTACATGTTCCAGTTTGCATTACTTTTGTGACGTGTTCTTTAACAGTAGAGAGAAAGTCTATTGAATTGATCTTTAAGTTAAACCAAAAATAATAATTTTCTACCAGAAATAATATTTCTCCTTGGATTAAATTTTTTCCTCCAGTTGTAACCTGGAGCTGTATTTTGTTTTCCACATGTCACATTATACAGACTTGTCAACAGAGGTTTTGTAAAGGGAAACTAACGCCAAATAGTTCTATCTAAAGTTATGGTTTAAAAGTACTGTGAATGTCTACTTTTTTAGAATCCAATCATTCTTATAAATATATTCAAGATAGCCCAAGTACCACACGACTTCTTAGCATCACCAGCAGCAGCCATACAACATCTGAAGTATAAGTATCTCCTTACTTAACTGAGTTTAGGATAACTGTTTTTGCACTCATAATCAAACAAAATGAGTGTAGGGTTTTATATGGATGTAAATGTTTAAAGAAAGGATAAGCAGTCCACCAGAACTGTGAATTATGAGGAAAGAAAATGAAAAAGATCCTCATCATTAAAAATGTTTGGAAACAAAAGCGGCAATAATTGGGAAATTGAACACTCACTTGGGAAAGGGGTTCAGGAAAAATATATAACTAAACAGAAATGGTTTGGAAATTGGATTTCAAAACTCTCTTTTGTCTCTTAGTTGAGTTATGGTCATGTTTACTTAACAAACACTTGCTTCTCCACTTGTGTTTAAGGCTAGGAAATAGAAAGGTGTTTGAATGGAAAAATGAGTAAGTAATATAGATTTGTGGGTCCGCATTGTGTTTGACCTGTATGAAAAGCAAGTAATTTTTTATTTGCTGCACAATTCTTTTTCCTGGAAATCACCCTTTATTCTCTAGACCTAAAATTTTTTAACTTTTTTATGGGGTAAATTCCTCTGATTGATGTATTTTTGAGGGTTTCTTTGAAAGCAAAACTTTGCTTTTTGAGTGGAAATGCAGTTTTAGGTTCAGAAAATACAGACTAGCATGGGTTTTGTCATCTTGTGATAAGTCTGGCTTTACTAGGGGATTAGATGGACATATGTGGTATCATCCACAGTTCTAAATCTCTGCCATCATAACTCATAAATTCTGTCATTCAGGTATTCCTTGCAGTATGCAGTAATGAAAAATGTCCAAGAAGTAATAGTGGAGGATCTTCTTCTGAAAATTCTGTAGCAGGCTATCTATAATGGATCATTTCCAAGAGGATTTGATATTAATATGACTTTCCCTTTTACTCTTACACTGATGAGATGTCTCATTACTCTCAGCCCTTTCTAATACATGGGCCATACTACAAGATTTAATTTATTTATTGTCTAGGTGATTTCCATTTCCTTTTATTTACCCTTTAGGCAAAGTAGCTGACTACACAGCAGCCCCTGCTGTTTGGAAAGGACATGAATGGATGTCTGAAACTTAGTTTATTTGGCATAAGAAATGGAGCCAGTCAGAGCCACTTAAACATGGCTTAATGAAAGAGAAGTAAATCTGTGTGGAAAAAAAAATATATCTCCTAGGCCATATATGTAACAAATCTTGTTGCCTCTTGTTTAATTTCGGGAGATTGGTCACTGTCCCAGAAAGGTCTGGTAAGGGAGATACAATTCACTGCTTTTATATTCAAATTACTTTTTAAATGCCTAGATGACATTTCTACACTTCTACACACAAAGCTTCTTGAAATTACTGCTGTATTTAAAAAAGTTACTGCTATATTTAAAGGCCTCAAACAATCCTTCATAATTCATTTTTTTTTATGATTTTTCCTCTTTGAATTATCCAGCATCTAACACTAGGGGTAAATGGTTCTTTAAAATGACAGACTGGAAGTTTCTAACATGGATATAAGGATACATTTTTGCCACACTGAAGAGTCTAAAGATCAAATTTTCTGCATTTATTGTAAAATTATTAATATTTTTTGCTTGTTGATAGAACTATTGAAGTTATTAGTACTCTCAGTGAGTATAGACTTCTGCACAGAGCTAGTCAGTTTTCTCCCTTTTCTTTTTAAAGTCGCTAATACTTTTGAGCTGTTCCAGATATTGCAATGTACTCATTTTAGAAAATGATTGAGTATTTAATAGAGCCCATTTAATTCACTTGAAAAGATTCATTAGCTTTAACTTTTTCTATTCCATGAATGCGATATAATCATCCTGCAAATACATCAAACCCTTTCTGCTCATTTTTTACACTGCCACCATATATGTCAGTTGAAATAGAGAGGAAGCAGCCCAAATCCTGTTTCCATTCTTTTAAATCCATTTATAAACCAGTTTGGTCTATGTTTATTATGAAAATATTTTCATATTTTATGGCAATTTTTCAAAGAGTCCATAAGCTTCAGCCTCATCAAATATGAAAAATCATATTTTTCGTTGACAAAAACCCCCATGATTATTTATTGACTAGGTTCATTATCTCTTTTAATGTTTCATTACGGTAGTAGCATTCTTTCCCCTGGTGGTATGTTTCTGTCCTGATGATGCTAGTTATTCTGTAGCTAATTAACAAAAAGTTGTTCATCTGTTAAAAAAGAAGCAGACATGTTATTAATATTCTCCTTAGTAAACTGTCCTAAATAATTAATGCAAATAGACTTCCAGGGTTGCGAATCTTGATGAGAAGTTACTCTCAAAGATTAATTATTTGGTTTAGATATTTTCCCTGCTAATCCACTGGTTTTTGTGTTGATTCATGAAAATTTTGCCCTAGTCTGTTGAGGTGGAGGGGAACAAAACAAAATTTAAGTTTTTTAACAAATGAATGCCAATACAACAGAAAGCTAGAGTGAATTAAAACTCTTCTGCAAAACTCTAAGGCATTGTGTTTGCATGTGTAATAGAAAATGAATGTACAGTGATGGGAACTCTCACAGCCAGAACAGTGTCTTTACATTACTGTAATATTTGAGTTCCAACTTTGTTTGCTTAAAGGAAACTCAGTGCAAACACAAAATAGAGAACTGAGAAAGATTTACAAAGGAGATCACGTTTTCTCCTTTTTAAGCAATCTCTTGGGAGGGAAGGAGGAAAAAAGAGTGCATTTTTGTGGGATGATGCATTCCATCTTTTCATCCATATAGTTTGTGGAATTGTTCCAGCTTCCCTGGTGCTGCACAAAGGCACACAATAATACACTTGTACAGCTCTGGGGTCTGAGAAGAAAATGAACCCTGCTGATGCCAGCACCCTATCAAGCAACATATCCTGCAAGCTCAACATTGCACATTCACTTCATTTCCTTCCTGGGCATTCAGGCGCGAGTGAACACAAAACAAATGCCATCAGTTGATTCCAAAGTGTTCTAAAAGGCTTAATATAAATTCCTTGCTTCTGATGCTGGGATTCACTTGAATTCTGGGAATTTATATGTGTATTCTCCTGCCATTTTTTTTCCTCCTTTCACCGAGGGGGGCACTGTATGCCTATATTCACCTCTCATCTCTTTTTTTGTTGTTTTTGCGGAAAGGCTTATTGGAGAAGGATTATTTTATGCACTCAGAAAGCAAGCACACATCACTCGGTGTCTTGTAATATCAGATGCAGTCGTAGTAGAGTAGCTGATTTTACAAGACACCTGCTGTAATATCTGAGGGCAGGATCAAGCCCTGCCTTGATGACTGAGGGCAGAAGCTCACTGCTTGTTCATGGTGCTGTATCTAAGTGTGAACAGGAGCTAGAAGTTTAGTCTCTTATGCCACAGGGTAATCCTACATGCTAATCCCATCCGGCTAAACTGCTTCACTCAATTTTTAATGGATTGATAACAGTTGTTTGGAAAAGTTCACACGTAAAACTTTTTCTCAGAACTTGCACACACATCTTTGTTCAGAAATGCAAACACACTGAGTATCTTCAAACTTACACAGTATGGCACCACATATCAACTCTTTCCTGAGTCAGCAAAACATGCCTGTGTCACAGCTGCCAGTGTTGATGAAATCCATTTACTTAAAATTGTTTCTGTCGGAAGGCCAAAGATATTGGTAGTATTGAAGGGGAGCTTCACTTTGGAGGGGCTTTGCTTCTTAATGTATGAGCTTGCTACCATTAACCATGTTAAGAACAACCTTACATGCCATAAGTAAGTATAAAATCTTTCCTTTAGTGTCTCCTTCTGGTGTTTTTTTACAGGAGCAATCAGTTGGAAGCAGTGTTTGAATCATTGTATATTTATGTTTTCTTCTTTTCTTGTACAAATTAGGAATTATGATAAAATGGGAGCATGTATTTAATATCTTTACCTATTCCTAAGGTAACTTAGCTCAAGTAACTTTTTATCCCAAGGGAAGATGGCAGCCTATGGAGACCTTAGGGTGGACTGGAAAAGTATTACTTTAGACTTAATCTAAATACATCCTCTGTCTTATGGAAGCAGCATCTTTTTTCTTCTTCTCCTCTATCCTCCCCACTTTCTTTTAGAAATGTCATCCCTTTTCCTTTGCACTCAGCTTCTTCAAAAAGCAAAAGACAATTGATTTCCCTGGTAGGTGCCATTATCTGAGATGCAGGAAATTCTATTTTTTGTCTAGGACACAGCTAAGCAAAAGTAACTGTAGTCTGTCTTTTGTAAGTTAAATTAGGAAGTGATGAATAGCTTCAATAAGAAAAAAAAATCATCTCTTCTGTTAAAGAGAATGTGAAGATTTGCCTTTCCTCACTCTAAGTCACACAATGTGACCTATGAAAAGTTTCAGACCTGGAAGAAAGTTAGCTGTGCCTTCTGTTGTAAGATTTTCCTAAGTGTTGCAGAAAGCAGGCTTCATTGATTGATTTTCTGACAAATAAATATGCAGAACTTTCTTCAATTACCAAAATGCCAAATGTGTTGAACTTTGTAAACTGTAGCACTGTATTCTACATTACTGTAACTATGCAAGTGTGTGAAATAACCAGAGCTCATATACTGAAAGTCCTTTCATGATATTTGCATGGATGGTAACAGTAGTTTTACCTGCTAGGAAAAAACTTAGGACTTCAGGACTGGCATTTAAGTCTGCAGGAAATATACTTCTTATAGTGGTTCCTTATTTGACTATAATTGAGTTCTTCATCCTTTTTGGATCAATTATATTTTCATTTTGGAATCTTCTATTTTCCCCAGCCATGACACAAACACTTCACAGGTGCAGCAGGTTAGGAGTGGGGTTAGGAGAAGCAGCTCCTGGATCCCCATGAGCGCTCCCTCTCCTGTTCTCCAGCAATGGATGCAGCTCTCGTTGGCAAGGGCCATGGTCCAGTGGTTGCCTCAGCAAGGCTTGAGTGGCAAAGATATAGGGCTTTTTTCTTTGCTCCCCTCTCTCCCTCCCTTTCCCTTCTTTGAAATGAGAAAATAGGCCACCAATTTAGTGGGAACTGAGTCTGGCCAGGCAGCGCTGTGAGCTTTGTGTGCTCGATGGCTGCCCGCCATTTCCCAGACCATCGGCAGCCCTCTCTCACTGTTTTCCCTGGCTGCATAAAGAGAACATTGTGTCTCTTGGAAGCTCTGGCTCATACCCTGCCCTCTATGTGAGAAAAGGAAATGCTCCTTCTGTTCATGACTTAGCAACGGTTGGCAAAAATGATGTCATATCCATGGTAGCAGAAAGACAAAAGGAGAGAGAGGGACTGCTTTTTTAGACAGATTTTACACACCACACTGTTCCATGAAGGGCTGAACAAAGAACAGGCATTGAAATGCTCCATTTAGGAGAGAATAACAGTCTATTTTTTCAAACTGGAAAGAAATGTGGTTTATTTATGACTGTGTTTGAAAGTCCCATTTAGTAAGATTATAGTATGGTATGTATGGGATTATTTCTCTCTAGGTTTGGTCACTTCACTGTTTGCTTCAGCCCCTCTGTAAGAAGTACATGTGCTAGTGTGCTCTCCTTTATTCTCTTTCTTTATTGCTACTAAGTCTGGGTTCATATTAAGTGAAATAATATTGAAAATTGTGCATTAAACGTTACAGACAATCACACAACTGTAGTATTCTGCTTTTGCGGTCCCTCACTCTATATTTTTATAATATGGTGTTACTAACACATTGATATAGACCTCAGTAAACTGAGCATCAAACTGTGGTCTTTTCTTGGTCTGTAGTGTTTTTTATCTTTGTTCAGATATGCTACACAATATCTGTGCCTCTATACAATGAATAGTTTTTGGAAGCTCCTGTTCAGGAAGTGTATGTGCATCTATGTGTCTGTTCAAGGCTGAAGAGGAAAAAAAAGAAGAACCTGGAAATTTCAGATGTCTTATTATGAAGCCAATACCCTTCAACTGAGATTTGAGCAAATTCTAAAGATCAAATTCAGGCCTCTCCCTAGCTTTGTGGTCGATGATGCTATATGATCTTTAGTTATTAAAACTCTGACAGATTTATGATGAAAGCCAGCACATTTCATCTCCCACTCCATCTTTGTTCAGTAGGCCTTTCCCTGGAGAGCAAGGGGTAACCCCCTTGGTTTTACAGCAAAATTTCGAAACATATATATATAGGGACCTGTCCTTTTATGAAGTCCTCTCATGCTGAGCATCCTTTGCTGACTTGGAGCTCGAAGTTCTGTCCAGCATAGATTGAATCCAGAGTACAACAGAGTACAAACCAGTGCTCTGCATGCATAAATCCCAAATCGGAACCGAAAATATTTTTTTAAAATATATGTGCCAGGTTTTCTTGCTTTTCTTGCTTTTTGTTATGTGTGTTGTTCTCTTTTTTCTCTTTTTTTTTTTTTTTTTCTTTTTTTCTTATAGATGATGCACATTGATTCCACTGGGGATACCTAACCCATGTTCCCAGATGTGAGATAACCAGCTTATGGAAAGGTGTCACAGACTGTGATTGTTACTGTCATGGTCACTGCTTTCTCAAGTAGTTCCTAAATTTCTCTAATAATGAAAAATACCACAAGAGATTTTAGTTGTCTTCCAGTGTGTGCCTTTGGGAATCAAATGAATATAGCTTTAAAATGAAACGAAAGCTTAAAGTGGGCTTCTCTGAACAGTGTAGTATTAATCTGCTTTAGCTGCTTGTCCAGTCTAATTTTCCATTGTACAGTAAGGCATGGCTTTGTTTTGCAGGTGATTCAAATATTTCTATGAGCATCTTACCTTGAGATAGAGAAAATTTCTGTTGGATCCAGAAATAGTTGTTGCCAGCCAGTTTGGATAGAGCCTCCACAAGCTCCTATAGCATTTTGTTTATTCTTGCTGCAGAACAGAATGAACCTCTTTGGAATAGACATTGCCAGCCCTTCTTGAATCAGGTTTCAAATGACTTTTAGTGCTGCTGTAAATTGATTTGGAACAGAATTTCATTTCTTTTTTCTGCCAAAATTTTGATGCCATTAATCTCTACTGACTTGAAGCACTATCATAAACACAAGCCCTGGCGTGTGTAAGGAGGAAATCTCCCAGGTACACAAGGCACTAGGAACAGGCTCCAGAGACCCTCAAACAGCAGCTACAGATTTTTGTGTTTGCTGTGCTTAAAATGTGGTCTACTAAACTTGATATCCATTCCAGCCCTTTGGGGTTGGAGTGGATTTAGACTGTAGCCACAACAGCAATTTTTAGTAGTATGATTGCTTCTGAGATATCAGAGAGGAATTGCACAGGTGGCATATGGCTCCAAAATTAGCATTTGAACTTTGTAGAGAGCTGAATATGATCATTTCTTGTAGCCATGTTAAGAATTTTTTGCTTTCCTTAAGGGAAATGCTTTCTGAGTTTTTGATATTTTTTATTTTGGTTAAAATTGTTTCTGTCTTCATTAAAATTCTTTTGTGAATGTTCTGATGAATTTATGGTAGGAGCACAAGTACATCAAGGATAAATAAACAAAGGTTCTCAAAGTGTGTTCAGCTTGTTAATTGGCTATGTCAATAGCAGATGGACATTTCTCCCTGTCCACATGTCCTTATGTGCCTACAGCTCCTTCCTCGTGCTGCAAATTTAGTATCAGCCAAAACAACAGAAGAGAAAATGTCCTGCTATTGCAACATTAATCTTTTCTGAAGGATTCTCTGATGACAAAAGATTAGGTAATTTTTCTCAACTGCCAGATAGCACATGCTTATCTAAGGAAGGAGCACAAGCTTTTTCCTGTGCCTTTTCAACACCTGTGGAAGTGTTTGGGATCCATAAACATTACGTGGGAATTATTGCAAAAAATTTGGATTTTCTAGTTTGAATGAGAAGGCTGAAAAGAAATATGTATTATTTACTCTTGAAAGGGAGGGAATAACTATTTCTAAAATTACAGAAAGGAGGAGTCCATTGCACAAACTTCTAATTAATTTGATTTAGAAAAAATTTATGTTCTCCTGAAAATAAAGTCATGATTTTAAAAGTACTGAGCAAAGTACACCAAAGTGAACATGGTGCACCTGAATACTGTCTTTCCAGATCCCAATTTTCTTAAAGATTGAGTTCACCTTATCAGAGAAGCTGTAATAAAAACCAGTCCTCTCAAAGAGTGAGTAGAAGAGCACCTCTCATCTTTTAGCTTGTGCTCAGATTTCTGAAAGTTATCTCCTCATGAGAACCATATTTATGTCATCAGACTTTTCTGTCTTGGCCTTTTAATCTGAACAACATCTGCCTTCTCTTCTGAAAGGCTCCTGGCATTTCTGTGAATCCTACCTTCTGTGCACCCAGGTGGAAATTGTCAGTTTTTCTTAAAGAGACTGGGTCCTGGAAGAATCCTGACCACAGTGCCCTGCATTTGCAGCCAAGGAGTCTGAACTGACTGTCACAAGCAGGCCCTGTTCTGTGATTTCACTGGACTGAGCTTTAGTGACAAAACTTGCAGCTGTGGCTCAGTGTATTTACTCACTGATTTATCCATCCTCAGGAGCATGCCTGTCCTAGATGCCATGTAATAATGAAGAATGCAGCACTAGAGGAAGCAAGCCATTCCATAAACAAAGTCAAGATATTTCTTATGTAAAACCTTACCTTTTGACAGCTCTTACAGTATAGAATGCTTCTGAGGCCGCAGGGCAGGATATTTGAGCCAGCCAGTACATTAGAATGCAACTGTGATGTGTTTCCAGACAGTGTCCTAGGTATTTTTTAAAGCCATGTAGCACAAGGTAGTGCCATTTAGACTTTACCACAAGTGTGCAGGTGCAGTCAACAATATCAGTCTGGTGTCAGCATACTGTTGTTCTGAGACATCAGATCTTACTGTCAGACTTCGAGTCCCAGCCTCCTACATCTGCACTGTTGAACTCTACTTCATGTGAACTTCTGCATCATCCCAAACAGATCTTCCTGTTTATTCTTACCTCCTCTCTTGTCCCTGTGTATCCACTGCCTTTTTATGTTTCCACACTAAATCTGATGCCTTAATAACGTTTACATCTTTACTATTTGCTTGTGATATAAGCCATTTATTTTCCTTCATTTTAGCATGATCCTTGCTTTACCTTTGCATTTCCTTTCTTTGTTTCCACGTTGATATATTACAATGGGAATGTTTCCTAGATTTGTCCAGGACCCTGAGGTTACTCTGTACCGCCTCACAATGTTGCCAGGAGTGAGGAGAAAGGGACTCTGTGGCTTCCAAGAAGAAGGGCATGGTTCCTGGTCCTAAAAATGCGGGGCATTTTCAGACATTGTTCAGTGGCTCAAGGTCCATGTTGACCATTTTTGTATGTGGATCACTGTCTCTCTTGTATACTTTTGTTATTAATATTGTTGCTCATGAGAGTATTAAATTTGGGGAATACCATTCCAAAACCAGGACAAGAATATAAGTCCTTTAGGAAAAGAAGCCTCTTCAAAAGCCATGAAAATGGTGTGAAAAATATACTACTTCAGAAACAGTTTTTAGTAGTCTGGTGCCCTAGAATCTGTCAGGTAAGAGTAATACTTACTGTCCTCTTGGCTGTGGTGCTGTGGTGGGTTTTACACTCCAGATTTGCTCTGGAGGAGGAGTTCTCCACAGTTAATAATTACCATGTTACAAGCATGAAATTGCACTCCACCATGAATGTCAGCAATTTTTACTTGGTACTCATTTTTTTCCTGTACTTCTCTGATATAAATATTCTGAAAAATGCTGCTTATTGTTAATTGACCATCTTATTTGGCATGCATGTTGTCACCTTCATCAGGGACACCAAGAAAGGTAATGCTCAGGGAGCATAACCATATATTCACCTTCAAGAGTGGATCTCAAAACTTTAAATTCAGGAGAAAAGAAGCCAACTTACATTGAGACTTAATCACCATTCATTTCTGATTTTTTTTTTATGGACATCATTCTTAAGGACATCACTTTTGAGAACAGCATTCTACCTTTGTCTGTATCTGTCATTTCAGTCATTGGTATGGGGTTTAATTTAGTTTCATTGTAGCATATCTTCAAATGCTTTTCAGTAATTTTTATATTTGTCTGTTTGATGGAACAAAGGTTCTACTTATTGCCAAGCATATCAAGATACCTTCATATGTGACTCTGAGTTTAGTTGAACCTGCTGTTGAGCAATTTCTTTCTCAGTGGTTTGCTTTCTGTGTCCAGGACCTTTAAGTTATTTTTCAGAAAGTTCACAAAATTAACAGCATTCTCTCCTTTGCAGAACAGACTAATTCCTGATGCTTAATGCTTGCAATTTCAGTATTGGATGAAGTATTTGTTTGAAAGAATGTATTACCAATGCATTTTGGCTTGCTGCTATCACTTTCCCCAAATCAGGCCAATATTTCAAAACTGAGCTTGCCAGTATCTTTGGCACTCTCTTGTCCTGGCACCTGATGTCTGTGCTGCTAAGTACTGATACCTTGGCTGTACTTCTGCTATCCATCAAATAACTGGACCAGTAGTATCAAAACAACAAAGTAAGGCTTTGTGGCAGTTCTTTTGAGAAAAGGAAGACTAGTATTTCATGAAATTATCTCATTACATATATTGTTAAAACAGTTCTGGTTCCTGCTGTTGAGATCAGGTATAGAATCTAGGTATAGCACAAAGCCTGACATTATTCATGAGAAATCATGTAGGCTTAAATTAAAGCCCATAAAGTGTCTGAATTTTGTTTATGTTTGTGATTGATGGACTTTGACATTAAAGTGAGCAGATGTAGAACTGCTTATGGGACCAATACTAGTTTCTGCCTAGACTCAGTTATTAGATGGCTTTGTGAAAAAGTAGAAATTGCTCTGGGAGACAGAGGTTGCTATTTTTAAGAAGTAAATGCTTCAGTCTTGGCATTCAGAGACTCAGCTCTGTGGGAAGCCAAATCCTGTAAATTTAATATCTGGAATAACAGAAAAGCTCAAGGAGTGTTGCCAGGTGCATTCAGCTGGCATGTCTCTGAAGTCCTCGGGTGAAATTGATATCATATGAGCACACGTTCTATTGTATTGTATCCAGAAATTAAAAGTTATTTGTCGTGTTTAACCCCAGACGGCAAATAAGTACCACACAGCTGCTCATTCACTGTCTCCCAGCAGTGGGGCTGGGGAGAGAATTAGCAGGATAAAAGGGAGTAAACTCATGGGTTCAGATAAGAACAGTCTCATAATTTAAATAAAATACAAAAATAGTTATGATTATAATAGATTTTAATGAAAGGCAAATAACAAAGAGAAATGAAACCTAAGAGCGATGAGTCATGCAAATGAAAATTATTGTTCACCACAAAATGACCAAATGCCCAGGCAGTCTCTAACAAGCAGATCCCTCCACCAAGCTTCCCCTCAGCTGCATATGCTGAGCATGACCCCACACAGTCTGGCATATCCCTTTGATCAGTAGGGACCAGCCCTCCTGGCCATGTCCCCTCACATCTACTTGTGCACCCCCAGCCCCCTCACTCGTGGGGCGACAAACAGAAAAGGCCCTTGGTGTTGTGTAAGCACAGCTCAACAATAACATCCCTGTGTTATCAGCACTCATTCCAACAAAATCCAAATCACAGCCCCTTACCAGCTACTGTGAGGAACATTAGCTCTACCCCAGCCAAAACCAGCACACAATTGAAACAATGCTTACATTCCTGCTGAAATTCTCAGCTAGCACTGTGCAGCTGCCATTCTGGTTTTGTATCTATTACTGTTCTCTTCAAGGTATTCTGGAATAAATAGTTAAAATGTGAATTGGCAAATTTGTGTTGTTGTAACGTGTGTTTTGAGGGGGGTCCTATGGAGCCATCTAGTTGATGCTACTTAGTTTCAGTAAAATTGCTTGGATGATTAAAATTATTATTTTTTAGATAAAAGTGAAAACTGCCCTGTTCTTGAACAGGAGGAGACATTACACATTGTGATCCTCTGTAGCTTTCCATTATTGCTCACTTGGCTATGGCATTGTTTGTGTCAGCTGTTGATTCCATGTAGAAGAGGTTTTTTTGGTTCTCTTCACTATTCTTTCATGCTCATAGTTGTTCTGCTTCACTTTATGAGGTATTAGTGCAGCTTGTATACATGTTATGTGAGTATATTCTATGTACTTCTGTATTTGTAATCCTCATTTCATTAGGAGAGACTTGGCAGCACCATGGATTATACTGTGCTGTGATATAATATGCTGCTATCAGTCCTTACACATGTTGGCTTGTGTTCATTGTGTTTGGGACAGGGTGAGTAGGACAGGGATTTACTGCAAGAAGTGTGAGCACTTCCATGTACTTCGCAGCCATCTGTAGACATTCAGACCTGAGGTAAATCCATGCATACAGTAAAGATATTTGGTTTCTTTTTTGTCCCATAAAGGTTGGATCCTTGTAAATTTCCTCCAGGGATTCTTAGCATATTCTGTTATCTCTCTACCATAATGTATGCAGAATTGCATTTTTGAACATGCTTCCTGTAATTCCATTTGTTGGAGAAGGGCAAAAAGAGGAAAAAATTTTATAAAATGAAAATGTTTGCCTGTGAAGAATGATTCTTTTATGTGGAGAAAAATTCAAGTGATTTGTTCTGCATTCATTACTTTTTATGAAAGCAGTCCCATCTATAGGGTATGACATAAGTAAAAATGTACTACATGTTGATATAGCTTTTTCTAAAATCAATCAGTGGACACCATCATGTTTGCTGAAGAAGAATAAGTTTAAGATAGAAATATGTCATTTCAAAATGGAAGGGTTATATAGATCAGTACAGCATTTCTATCTTTTTAATTTGTTTGATCCTTGTATCACTCTTTGTTAGTAAACAAGAACATGTTGGAAAAGCAGTTGGAAGCACAATGGCCTTCTTAATTTCTTCATTTATATGCTCATGAGGCTGTCAATATCTAGGTGACTTCGCACATTGTATAATTATTATTTTAATATTATACATAAGCTCAGTTGTTCAGGTCAGATAAGTAAAAAAATCAGACTCCAGTTACATTGCTGTAATGATTTTACAAGACGTAATTTTAAAGTATTTTTTTCCTAATTCTGTCTCTCCTCATAACCATTAAAAAGAATTCTGCCAAAAATGTCAGTTTCGGTGCATTTCATACCTGCCTTGTGGCTGATCACAAATTCCTGCTTTCTTTCATCAATATTTCAGAGATTTGAAGTTGTAGGAGGAGGAATACCTACCTTTTTGCCTCAAATTTCACAGGAAAAGAGATCTCTGTTCCTTTATCTTAGGCAAATACTTG
Source organism: Melospiza georgiana (assembly GCF_028018845.1). Classification (NCBI taxonomy): domain Eukaryota; kingdom Metazoa; phylum Chordata; class Aves; order Passeriformes; family Passerellidae; genus Melospiza; species Melospiza georgiana. The sequence continues at coordinate 50,313,982 of NC_080432.1, read as the reverse complement.
AATAGCAAGTACCAGGAAGCTCTAAAATCTTAATAAACATGACCTAACAGAGAGAGATAAGTAAGCCACAGGTTTAGGGTTGCTTCTACCCATTAATTGTTAATAGGAACAGTATTTTTTTCCAGATGTATTTACTGTTTTGTGTTCTTGTACAGCTTCCATTACTGCTCTTAAATTGCACTCATAAAAAAAGGGCAATTCATACATTACTGATGGGAGATTGAAGCAACAAGTCTTGATCTAGCCCAAAGACACATAGGAAGCTAACAGCTGAGTAGATCCCCTCAAGAATATTTTTGTAATTCCCAAGTCTGGAATCACCATTTTATGGTCTCTGAATTATTCATTTCCCATTGGAAATAATTACCACAGAGAACTTATGGGTTTCCAAGGCTGCTACCAGGTAGAACACAAGCATGTCATAGTATGCGTTCTGTGAGGCCTGTGTAAGACTTTCTTTAAAACCTATTTCATGCGTTGCATTTATGCATATATTATGGATTGCCCTTTGTTGTTTCCATGTATTGCATATGAATTACATACACAGAAAATGAATAATGAATACATATATGGCCTCAAAGAGAGATAAAGCATAACCAAACTTATTAAAGGTATCTCAGCTGGGAAATTACAGTATTTCAACAGTAGCAGCCTAAAGAAGCACTTTTCCAAAGGAAATTACTTTATCTCTGACAGTTAAGTTGAAAATATTTGCTTTCTGTTGGTAGCAATAGATAAAATGTTCTTGTATTGGTTACACAACAATTCTACTACACAAGTTACTGGTAAATATTTCTCTGATATGTCAAGTAACAAAGAGTGTGAAAATATACATGTTCAAGTGGTTTTGTCTGCTGATTTTTTTTTCTTATACAAGTAAATGTTCAAGTTAAATTATACAATTAATTATGCTTCATTTTCTAATTTACAGTTCATTAGATTCGATTTTAGGAAATGTTTAAGGGACAGCAAAATTATTTAATTATTTATGTGTAAATAATTATTTATGTGTAAAATAATTATTTATGTCTAACACCATATTCATTGTTCTCTGTTTGTCAGTCTCCTAAAGCAAGTGCAAGTGAGAAATTGCTACATGGATAATTATTTATGTGCCTGTGGTGTGATGTAAAGAACCTCTTTGTTCCAGACAACGAGGTCTTGCACATCAGCATAATACAGAGCATGGAAAGAATGAAAAGAGAGCAAATTCATGACTCTGCAGTACAAATATAAAGATTTCAGAACTGGAAATTAATGCCATAGCTAAGAGTGGTCAAGACAGTAGCCATGGGTTTGCATATATGAAATTCAAAGGATACTTTGAAAACAAGAGGATTTCTTTCCCTCTTCAGAAAGGAATATCCAAGGCATGTCAGAGGTCTTTCTTGCCTTTGCAACTAATGTTACAGGAACATTATTTTGAGCAGTGAATTTGTTATGTCAGTGAAATCATTATTGGTCAAATCATGACATTCAGAAACATCATTTTGATGTATCAGTCACAAACAATATTTGAAAATCACAATTCTTCTGTAGAGCACTGGTTAGCTACCTGTGTGTTCCTATGCCTGAGTGAAATTACAAATTTAGGGAAGTGTATACCTGTGTTTCAAACTGCAGAAAAAACAATTTCATTAACTCCTAGGGGAATGCTTACTCTCATGTCCCACTTTAGAACAGGACTAGAGGTGCTGGCTTTGTCGCAATGTGCTATTATTTACAAGAAATTGTAACAGCAGCAAACTATTCAAAACCAATCCCCACTATGTGCCTGATGACTCAGCTGGCTTACTGAACTCTTAGTGCCTTTGGCTCAGCAGTTGGCAATAAAGCTGCTGCTGGTGGCTTGCCATTCCATCAAACTTTTTTACTGTCTGGCTTAATAATTCAGTGGAAGTTAACAGTAAGGGATAAAACATGGTAAAATTTGAAGAATTTCAGGTTTACACTTCATTCTGTGAATTGCAGTGCATCACCTGAGCTATGATCAGTGCCCTGTGTGTGCTCTTTGCCCAGAGCAGTGAAGACACTTTGTTTAACCTTTTTGAAGTGTGCAGCACCATTTTGCAAAGGCTGGATGGGCCACCAGTTATCACAGCACTGCTCTCGCTGATCAGCTGAGTATCAGCTGACAATTTCACACCTACATGTACTAGCTTTGTGATATGTATGAATCCTACTGCAGTAACAGACAATTAGAGTGTCAAATGCTAAAGCAATTAAAAATAAATGTAAGAAGTTGTGCAAATTTGTGGGTGAACTTTTATTTCATTATTGTCTGTGCAGGTGTTCACATCATACCACATGTTCTGGTTTCTGGCTCAGGAAATCTGATGTAACCAACATATTGTGAGGTTGAAAGGAGAGTGGGAGTGAAGCCAAAAGAATTTTCTTCCTTTAACCTAGAAAAATGAAGATCTAAGAGGGAATATAATTCCTGCCTACAAATGTTGCAGATATGATAAATCTTAGAGCATGAGAAAATCTAAAGAACTATGTTGACATAAAACCAAGTGGGTATAAACTGTCCAAAGATCAGTTTAGGATTCAAAATATGCCTCTTCAAACTTTTGAAAGTAGCTTTTCTAGAACAAGTTTTGTGGATGTAAACAGCCTTAACACTTTTATGATAAAGCGTTATAAATTTCAGATAAGGATTTTAAGAAGCAGCTGCCTATAGATGTAAATATCCATATTTGGTGACTTAGGAAGTACATTTATGTGATGTGGTTTAACTTTAGTGTGGGTTTTTTTGTTATTTATTTTTTATTTATTTATTCTAATTAATTATTTTTTTTCTAGTTTCTGGGTTTTCTTCCCAGTAGTCAAAGCAAACAGAGTGAAGAGATAAAAAATGCATGCAAAGCAATCCTTAGATTTATTAATTATGTTTTAGAAGGGGCACAGCACTAGATTTTCCTGTATGCTTGTGGTTTACTGGAGGTTATTTTTCAAAACTTTTTCCTTTCTTGATAAATGGGGTTACACTTTAAATAAATCAAGATATCAATACTATATCAAAATAAAAGTAAACAAAATATATTATGTAATTCAATTATTAAAGGCCGGTACCAAATTATTGCAATATTCATTCATTTTTATATCCTGTATTTGATGAAGTTAATGCTATTTTTTCTGTTAAAAATGCGAGATGGGATAAATAAAAAATATTCAAAGTGTTCAAAAGATAGGAAAAATTTTAGTCCAAGATCTGAACTCTGTGTGTCCAGATAATGAGCCCTTTTGAACTACTTGAATTACATATCATTCTTTAAGAACTACTATGCTCCAAAAGACCAATTTTTTGGACTGGTATGTATATTGTTTTGGTGAATTTGACCATTTTAATTTGCTGTACAAAGAAATTTGTTTTCCAACATAAATCTTCAAATGGGAATTGAATTTTTTCAAATCACTGCTTGAATGCAACTATGTTGTTTTATATTGAGTAGAATCAAGCTTATACATATTAAGCTCATAGTATAAGACTATTACATCAAAATTCTCCTTCCATTTACACTTATGCAACCACACTGAATTAGTAACTTAGCAGATTAATATTTAAAGTGTTGCTGAAGGACTGCACTGCATAAATCCCATTAATGTTAATTCCTAGGCACTGTGCTGAAAATGTACCTTTAAGTGTCTGTCAGACCAGCGATTCTTATAAAAACTTATAAGCCAATTTAATTTGGAAGTAGCAGTCTAACCCAGTGCAGATGCAAAGTTATTAAATATTAATTCTTTAAGAAATTAGTCTCAGGCTTTTCTTCTAGAAAATAATTGTTGCCAGTATCTCTTGCATTGATCTAGGAGTCTTCTCTGTTATATCAGGGGTTTGTTAGCTTTTTACTGCCTAAGCTTATCTTTTCTGTTGATTTAACTTGTCTGTCATTCTCATCTAAGAACTTTTTTTTACTTAAGTACTTTTGAATATGTAGAAAAAAATGAACCAAAAATATTGTTTGTGAGCTATTTAGTCATCTTAAGCTATATTAATAATGTATCCTTGATTGCTAATCTATTAAGAAGTATTTCTTTTTTGTTTTCTAGTTAAACATACTTTTGAGAAATGGACACTGTGCCAAAATGTATCCTCTTTTTTCAATCTTTGATAAGATATAATTAATACTTACACTTCAGAATGTGTTAACAAAACAGATATGTACCAGTAACAGGTCTCAAAGCTTAGGGAAGGAAACCTGTTAACTACCACAGTCATAATATATTTGCTGAAAAAAGTAAAAAAGCAGATGCTACTGGTTCATAGATATAATTTCCACACAGGAAAACTTGAGTAATGATAATTTTAAAAAAAGAGAGGCCTAGGCTGAGGAGTGTAATTGCATTGAAGCTTAGAAAATGTAGATAGAGGGGTCTTTAAAAGAGGGCCAGAACTGTAAGGTTTGTTTGGACAGGGCGAATATAGTGCTGAGGTTTACCCCAAATGTGCTCCATCAGTGCTAAATGTGATTCAGCCGTACAATATGCAATTTTATAAACTGTATGAAGACTGATCACACATAACATGCAGTATGAAATGCATTAGCCGTGGTTTCTCAAAGGCGCATCGGGGGCTGCCGCTGGCCCAGCCCGCAGAGCGCTGGGGACAGGCAGGGGCCACCATGGGAGCGGAGCCTGGGAACTGCAGCCACCCCCAGCCTGTGCTGGGATAGCCCCAAAATCTCCTGCTGCTTCTGCTGCTGCAGCACTTCCCAAGGCCTCCCGCTCAGGGGAGAGCTCCATTTTGGGCAGGAAGCACGTTTTGAAGGGATGGATACTGGCTTCAAAAACAGGCTGTCCTTCTTCCTTAAACCATTACAATTTCCACACCCAAGGAGCATCTGGGGGAGAGGGTGGTGTTTCTCCATCTTCTGACACGCCTGGCAGAAGTGGAGTGACAAGGCTGTAAATAAACAGGCTTCATGGCACATTCAGGTCTTTTGTCAAGACTCCCTGGACAAGCATTTTGAATCTGTTTTTCTGGAGTTTCCCAATAAGATGAAATAGACTCTGCTAGACAAGTGTTAAAATACATTTCTGCTCTTGTTCTGGTTCATTTTCTAATGCAGAGTTCGCCTTCAAGTTTTCTAACACCTTCCACTTATTAAAACAACAAAAACATTTTTATTATATTTTGATCTTTTTCTTTTGGAATGGTGTCAGGTGGTACAAGTGGAGCCCCTATTGTCACAACTTTACTTAAAAGGAACTAGCTGAGAAGCCTTGCAGACTCTTAATGTTCACACATAAGAATGTTTGGGTAACAATTTTAAAGGGAGAAGAAAGCTAATTAATGTTTCAGAAAGGAGAAACCAGAAAACTCAGGTAACTGAAGGTCTGTCATTTTGCTTTCAGACTCAAGGAATGGAGATCTAGAGAAAACAACTCAATGTTTTAGCTCACTGTTAAAAACAACTGAAAATTATTTGTGGAAAATCTATTTTAAGTGTTGTATTTATCATTTTCACGGCAATAACAATTTTGGTAGAAAATTAATGATTTTGAAAAAAACAAGTTTGCAACATAGTTTAGTAAGGCAAGAGATCTTAATGTTCTAGAAGAACACAAAGAACATGGCATCATTTTTTGGTTATGTGAAAGTCTCAAATGTCAAATGAGGAATTAAACTGCTTGGTTATAACAGAAACGTGGTGTTTAAGAGCAAATATTCTCTGTTGTATTTAAATTTTATGAAACAAGCAACTGAAGAAAAATTATAGGTTGAGTAATTAAATAAAGAGAGAAAATACCAGTGATGCTAAGTTGATAAATTAAGAAAAAAAAAAAAAAAGCAGGCATTAGGGATAAACATCTGGAAAAGAAACATTCATTATATTTATCAAAACAAGAAATCCATTCCTCAAAACTGCTTAGTCTGGTAAAGATTCAATGGGTCATACTGAATAATCAGTCTGACACTGATCTTGGTGCAATTCTATGGTACACAGAGCTAAAGTGGTTTTATATAGTCAGGTGGATATCACATAAAGAAAAAAAAGGACCTTTACTCCCATTTTTGGCAATGTGCTAAGAGTTACAACAGCTCTGCAGAATTTCTGTTGTTCTTTGAAGTTGAACACTGTAGAGGGTTCAGTAAAGGGTCTTATAAATTTCACCAGAGGGGATAATGGATGTCAAGATATAAAGGAAAATAGTTTCATGGGGTACAAAGAAGTAAGTGACCAAGTCTTCTTAGTATAACTATGAAAGTCTCAATACATGACTTAATGAGTATAGCTACATATTTGGGAGACAGAATTTTGATAGTAGTGGATTTTGCTGTATAGGCTGTGGTGCTGAAGACAAAAACCAAAAAATTACAGCATTTTTAAGAGTACAGGAAGTTAAATGTTATTTCACCTTATCAAGGTTTGCTTCATCATAAGCATCTTTTCAAAAAAGCTGAATGTTTTCTTAGGGGACAAAATTGTGTTTGACTTGGAGCAGAGTTATTTTTTTGGAAGGTATAGCAAGCCACATGTACACAGACATTCTTTCTATTTTCCAATATGTCAGTCAGTTAAACATAACCATTTCTGATTACTTCATCGGCTTTCTAAAGAAAGCATTTTTATAGCCCCATTTTAAAAGTTTGTGTACAGTTTTCTAAAATGTTTTTTTTTTTCTGTTTTTCCTCTTTTTGAAGCAGATAGTATTTTCTAGTCTCAATTTCCATTTAGGCATGGAGAGGTGAAATCACTTGCCTGATAAAATACAGCTCTCTTTATTCCCACGACAGTTTCCTACAGCACTCTGTTTCCAAATTATCACGAGCCATATTATTTCTGTAGGAAGTCATATTCTTCAGAGGAATCAGGCAGTTATGCTTTTTTGGACAACGCCTTTGATTGAAGAGGAATAATTTGAATGGACATTGTATACTTATTTGAGATGTAAGTTGATGAAATACATGCTATTTCATGCATTGAGTGGCAGAAAATCACAGACAAGATTAACAAGTGAAAATCTTGTTCTCCTGTCCTTTTCTTCACTATTGAAATAAATAAAAACAAAAAAAAACATAAGGAGGTAAAACACATGGACCATTTCAAGGATTCAGTGTAATTGATGTATTTCTAAAGTGGTCAAGCATTTATTCCTGCATACTGTTGAATGGTGTAGTAATTTAGCTCATGGGAGTAAATCATCTGTGTAAAAGGAAAATCGCATGATAACTCTATCTTATTTTAGCAACACTGTCAGACATAGTCACACTTACTCCTCATTTGTTGAGTTCTGTGCCTGTCCTTTACTGGCCTTTTTAATTTCTTCATGTCATTGCCAAAAAGCTGGCTTTATGTAGTACTGCTCATGTAATCCACTGGCTTTCCATGGAATACTGTTGGAAGACTCTGGCAATCTTTAACTGTGCTTTTATCCTTTCACAAAGTAAACTGCACAATTTGCCGAAACAATGTTTACCTGCCAAGGACTCTTTATTGATCCCACTCAGTGATTGCTACCTTTGGCACTAGTAATAATCATGCACTAAAACAGCACTCCTAAAGCACTTCCTTGGTCTTTAAGACCCCCAAAGTACTCCTTGCACAAAAGCAAAACCACTGCCTATTAATCATTTTGCACTTTATATTTCGCACCTGGCAGACATAAGTTGATCAGTTTTTTTCTGAACATCTCTGGTTTCAAATAAATAGAAATTTAGTCTATCCAGAGATTAATTTCTAAATTCTCTGGTTATTACTTATTTAAAAGTGGGCTTTAGTTGTGCCCAACTTTGATTATGTTAAATAATGTTTTAGAAGATGCTTAGAAATTTTCCATGGTAAATTTTGCTATTTTCTCAACGCTTGGGCCATGCTTGTGTTGTCACAGAACTTCCTATTTGCTTGTATTTTTCCTCACCATTTCTCTTTTTCACAATTACTATTGGCACACAACAGTATTTTTTCTCAACTTAATATATTTCAAATAAGGCCTGTGGTTTTGTTTTGTTTTATTTTGTTTTTCCTTCTGAGCCAAATTCTTAATTTCTCCTTTTTTTTTCTTTTCTTGTGAGGAACATTGGAAAAGGCATACTGTTCTTCTTTGCTCCCAAGAGTTCCAGGAAAGACACTTAGCTGCTAAAGAAGACAAAAACATTTATATAATAGATTGTTGACAAGGCTTTTTCCAGCCTGCATACACTTACACTTTACAGAATATTATTTCATTATATATTTTTAAATATGCTTCTTATTTACTTCTATTAATCTCTGTGAGTCTCAAAGAAACCGCCTATGCATTCCTATTGGCCAGGTTCTAGGACATTTAGCTGCTTAGATTCCTATTTCAGGCAAGGAATTGTAATCATGATGCTAAATATGGAACCATGTTTGTAACCAAGCTGTTTTAGAGGATTTTGTTGCGGTTTATGTCATTATTGTTATCACTGCTGATAACAATATTGTCTGAACAGTAAAAAAAAAAAGGGAGATAGGGCAAAGTTTACAAGCATGTAGACTCTACAGTGGAAAACTATATTTCACTTTTAAAATGACAGACATTCCCTTAATTGCTGTCCCTAGCTGATATTTAATTAAAGCATATAAGCAATTTGAATTAAATGCCTAAGCAATTTGAAGGTCATGTCAAATTGAGGTTTTCTGTAGATAATGGACAAGTGAAATATGTTTTAAAGTGATTTTTACTGGTGTGAATGATTAGGGAAGAAAAGAACAATGCATACTGAATCATTTATTCCTATATATATGTGTGTGTGTGTGTGTATTCATATATGTTTGGACTCTTTCTGAGTTTTGGAGGGGTGTAAGTGTACCAAAAAATATAGCCCAAATAGTGCCCCGTATCACAAAAGGTGATTTTCTGTAATAGAAGTCCTTGGCACATAGGCAGCTTCCTGTCTACAACTTCTATGTGAATTCCAAGGAAACTGTTAAAGCAAGTTAAATGTCTGTAGGGTGTCCAGCATAAAATCTCTGCTTTCCAGTGTTACTTATAGCCTCCTATAAGGTCCTTAGTATCTCTATGGCTTACTTTTCACAGAAGCAATTCTTTTACTGAAACCACAAACCCTACTCGAGTTAGTCTTTATCAAAGAAACCAGACCTGGCCTCTATGGGGAAAGTTTTGTACAGAGTAGAACAACACTCCCTCTCCACTCTTATTAGTTCTTAGTCTTTTACATTCCTCACAGGAAATCCAGATCATGCTTGAATAGGCTAAATATCATGTGAAACATTATCAGTGGAATTGCTACTAATTATGAAATACTGTAGTCTATTAATTCTGTATTCTCTGGTTTCTGGGAGATCCTAATTTGTTTTCTTATTTCCTTGTCATGATGGGATTTTCAAAGCTATCTGTGTGTGTAATTTATATGGGCACCATACCTTACTGTTGGAATTGTGTTGTCTGGCACGTTAAGGCACCTCATAAACTTATTCAGAAGAGAATTTCACATTTCTCCTGAGAAGATGAAAGGTGCTTTCTCTAGAAAAAGCTGCTTAAGTCTGACCAGGAGGGCGGACTTAGAAATTCTATTATTCCAATGCATATTTAATTCTGAAATATCTAGCTGGTAATGAAGAAAGATAGACATGGGAAAGAAATTAAAATGAAGCTTGCAGCCAGATGCTTAAAATTATCAGAGCAAGTGAAAACTCAGTGGCTGGTTTCCCAGATGCTATTGCTCATCAAGACTCCAGGCCAGTGAAGAGGGAGCATTATAGAATTTGGTTAATAAAGTTATATATGATGTATTAGAAAACCCTGTATTAAAAAAACTGTAATAAGGCTTTGCAGAACTGTTTCTTAGCAGTTCATTTGAAGTTGGATCCATATGTGGTACCTTCCAAAAGTAATTCAGCTCCACGAAAAGCAGAATCACTAAGCTATGTGTTCAAGTGCATGCGCACAAAAGGGTAGATGTGGGTTTAACTTTAATATCAATTTACATGCATTCAGAATTACATAGCTCCCAAGTACTGTTGTTAGGTTTACTTGTGCTCTAAAAATTGTAGCATGTGCACACATTCAATCCAACTAGAGTCTGACAGTTTCCAGTTGTAGCTGCAGTTTCTTTGAAGTCATGAATTCACCAAAGTTCAGTATAAGAAGTTTGTAAGCCTTAGGACACCCCTTATTTTAATTGATAGCTGATATAAGAAGAAAAATCAGATGAAGCTCTGTTTCCATTGAGGTTTCCTTGGAAACATTTCCTCAATGCTTCAGCATGGTAAGTTCTCCCATGTTTACAGGGAAATAAGGATTTCTGAGTTTTCCTCTAGAATCTCTGGTTTTCATTGCAGAAGTGAATTTGCTTGAGTGGACTAGAAGAGGAGTAGAAACTTAGTCCTAATTAGGCTGGTTGGAAAGAAGATTATTGCTCAATCCTGGATGTTCACTATTGCCCAGAGGGCTAGTGATGATCTCAGTGGGCTTTGGATCATTTTTGTTTTGGTCAAGCGATGAAGAAGAACATTGATTTCAGAGATGGCTGGAGAAAGCTCTAAAACAGGGCTAAAATTTCTTAAGTTTTTGGGTTCTTAGCAGATGGAGATGTAATGGGTTGCTGTGGGAGGATGGAATGCAGGAGAATAGAGATAGTGCTGAGGGCAATCTCACCCCTGAGGAGTTGCAGCTGTACTAATTACCAAGGGTTAGGAACGGGCCTGCCCTTAATAGGCCACAGCTGTGTCCAGAAAGGATGGGTGTTATAAAAGAGTGGGTTAGCTGCTTGAGGGGAGGGTGTGCTGTGAGGAGGAAGGGTCATCTGGTAGTGTGAGGGTTAGGCAAAGGACAGGAAGGAGTCAGCGTTGCGAGGAAATGCCCATGAGAACTCACAGAGGAGGTATGGAGGTTTTATAGTAAGATAACAACAGGGTACTGCAAAGGCTTTTGCATGTGCTCCTTCCTTGACATAGGCCTCAGAAAAACAAATCGCAGTTTGCACTTCTGCATTCAGCAGGAACAAGGATTTTAATGTGCGCATTTTATGCTGCTTCTGGCTCTTTATCTGTCCAAGGAGCTGGCGGTGGCAGCTAACATCATTATTAGTTCATCACTGCGTAATGAGGTCGTGCTTGCAAATCACAAAGCTGCCAGTTCCCTCGCAGGTCGTGTCATGCCAGGTGCAGAATTTGTGATACAGTTGCCTCATCCCAAAGGCTGTTCTATGATTGGTTCACAGAGCCACTAAGGAGTTTGTGATCCTGAAACAGCTACCACAAATTTGGAGTTTGTGTGGCACCCTATATCTTATGTTTGCACTCTGAATAATGAATGAAACAGTGGCACTGCTGTGTAGTCTTTATTGTGGTTTTAAGTATGACTAAATATACTGTGTCTGCAACTAAACCAAGCATTTTCTTTAGCAACACTGAAAATTCAATAGTTAGCCCACGTTATAAAAACGGATGTTGGTTGGATGCCTTTTTTGTTATTATTGCTGCTGTTATAAACTTGCTCAAACCATTTTCCTCTCACCCCTTCCATGAGAGTCTTTTAATAGACATTTCTGATCCTCATGTTTCTTCCTATAGATTCACAGTCATGAGAGTTATACAAATTATTGGAAGAAAAATTAGACTAATACTCTTACAGAATTCTTTTTTATTCTGTGTTAGTTGAAGAATAATCATGAAAATATCTGCAGTGAGACTACTGAAATAATGAGACTGGGAAAGAGATGTTTATACTCAATAGTACCCACCAATTCCCCAGAACATTAGGCTGATCTTGCAAAGATTTTATTTCTAGGATACGTAAGTAAATAATCTTACTATTGAGTGATGATATTCTCTGCAAAACTCTTTGTTTGATCGGTGACTAACACAGCTGTAGACCTGTAGCAAGGTTTTATCAAATAATTTTGACTACAAATAATGAACAGAAGGTATTTCACTCACCCTTGAACTGTGCTTCAATAATAAGTTAGGAACTAAAATCTAATCAAGATAGCAGAATCTGAATAAGTTGGTTGTAGAACATTATAAAATTCATATGGAGTCTCTTCTGTATTACGGAGTTGCAGTTTGCAAGTTTTTTTAATGTCCTTAACTGCATCTTGCAATGGCAAATCCACTTTAATAGACACCTGGCAAAATTAGATTATTTGAATGCATAAACTGAATTTTTGCACTTTTATGGGAAGAAGGAACTATTACAATTAGCCACTGATTTCACACGCATATTTCTTTTCACAATGTATTTTGGAATCAGCAGATTAGATCCTTTTGTATGAGGTAAATTGAGCATGCAAATATTATTTCTTTTGAAATTCAGTAGCAAATAGCTCATTTACTTGCATAATGTTAATTGGTTATGTTAACCACATTCATGAATGCACATTTTATCTTTGCTACTTGTTCCTCTAATTCTTGATAGTACTGTACAACAGTAGAGTAGGTAGTACTAAACAAAGGATCTTATTCTTTCTATTGTGCCTTATAATAAAACAGTAAATAACATTGGGTTAGGCTTTAAAAATGACTTCATAGCGCTGCAGCTCCATGTCAGGCATTTAGTAGAGAGAAAATTATTTTCAAAAGCACTCAGCACCCAGCAATTCCCACTGTGAACCGTGAGAGCTGATGAGTAGTAAGCATTTTTGACACTCTAGCCTCTTGTTCATATCAATTGAATTTAAACTATATTTTCCAAAAAAAATCTATGTCATCTTCTGTGCAAAACCACTTCTTCCAAGAGATGCATTATTCCAAGTGTTACAGCTGTGAACCTATTTCAAGAAGTAACTAACGAGTGTAACATATGGGGCAGGAGGAGGCGAAATAACTGTCGTATACCTAGCGCAGAAAATGGAAGAAAGCTATTGGTGAAATAATCAGTTGTTTTCCTGTCCTGTTCTGCTCTTGCATATGTATGTTGGATCTGCTCTTTAGATGAAATTGTGCAAGTTCTACAGTAATTTTTATTGCCTTTTTTTTTTTTTTTGGGCACATGTACATAATTTAGCTCAGTGCATGTACATACACTTTTCAAAACCCTGAAACAATTCTACTGGTTGGGAAAATTAGATATTTGTCATGTAAATCTTGCATTAGAAAACACAGTCAGAAAACCTGGAGGATAAAGATTTGTATCCATTAAGAGAAAAGAAAAGTAATGACTGTGAATCCCAGTAATTTCCTACATTAGTGAGCCAATGTGTTTCAACTCTGAACAAGAACTGTCTGCTGCAATAAAAGAAATTAGTCTATTTAGAGTCACTGGCTGGTTTCTTCAGTGAGCTGGCAGATATCAGGGTTGGAGAAATTTTCTTGGCTAATGAAAGATGAAGAATGCCTTCAGGAAATAGTGATTCCAGCTTTCATGATCCAGTGATGTGAAATTTTGTTATCTGTATTTGAAATTCTGGCTTAAAATGACCCTTCTGTTTTATTTTGAAAAATAAAAAGAGTACTTAGTCACATTCAAATTTGGCAAAAACTGCACTGGAAAACTGGCCTTTGATGATCTTGCTTTCAACTAAGGCACCAAAACTCTGATTTTCTCCTGCTCCTTCCATTGATTTCTGAGCCTGGTCCATAGAAATGTGAAGAGCTTTTCTTGCAGCTTTTTTGTCCTTTACCTTTGCTAAGATGACAGGAACATGCAGTTTCTGTACATGCTGATTTTAGCTTCTCATCATATTCATTAAGAAAGCACTGAAAAAGAGCTAAAGAAAAGGAGTAAATACCCTGATTTACTAGAAGTCACAGCAATTCCACTGTATGTCAAATAAGAAATAATGTATAAAGCAAGAGTCTGAGGTAAATGAAGCATAATTCTGTCTTCACATTGTGTAGCTACCTTTCAAAAGCTGAGAACTTTTTTCAAAACCATGATTGAGATAATTTTTGTTTTACCCTCTTGCACTCTACTTTAAATTAATTTCTCAGTTTTATTGATGTTATTCAGTACCAACTATTTTTTATTAGAAGAATAGTGTTGAATTTGAGTTAAATCAAGCTCCCAAGAAAGTATACTTTTCTTTCATGAAGGATACTCCTTTCATGAAAGGACAATATACTCCTTTCAAAAATATAATTTCTTTTCAAGAATCTGAAATATGGGTAATTTGTAAAGTATAATTGCTCACAGCTTAGCCATGAACGAATTCAAAGGGAGGGCAAACAATGGGTATTTTATTTTCAATTAGTTCATATTTTAATGTTTTACCTGAAGATGGTCACTTATGTGCTATATCATGAGTTAAAAACCAGAGGAACAAAATGAGCAGGGTTCAGAAAGCTAAATCATATGTGGTAGAAGTAGCTTTGAGTGTTTGGAGTAAGAACAGCAATGGCAAAAGAATTGTAACACAGCTACTGAGTATTTAGCTAAGATTTGTGAATTCTGTTTTTTTTGTTCCCATACATAAGAAAATATTCCATTTTAATAATAAATGACAAAGGGAAGGACAGTAATCAGATGTTGAACAGTCTGTAATTTGGAAAATTATATCTTTAGTCTACTTTAAATATCCAATTGCCAATCATCTTGCTTATGCTACATTTGTAGAAATAAGACTTAATTTGCTAATTAAACAGAAAAGTAACAAAAAATGTTAAGACTATTATTTACATGTGATATATTTGATAAAGTTTTATATTTATGCAACAGAAAAGAAAGTGTGTAATTTTCTAGCTTTGTATCCAAATGTACCTGCAGCTTTATCAAAACTTAGCATTCAAAACAATCTGGATTATAACACTACCTTTGAATTTTTCTTAGGATGGCAAGAACCTGAAAAACATTTGCATTTTTTCACATGGGGATAAAGAAAAAATCGCACAGCTCAGTTTGAATACAGTATTGCACTTTCTCTAAGTTATATAGAAGTTATTCCAACTGCCCCTCATCTTCTGACTGAGAAGTACAGAAGGTTCTCTTTCAATTATTATTAGTATTAGTAGTATTAGAAGTAATAATAATAATAATATTGTTTAAGAACTTTACAATTAACTCTAACATATTAATTGTGTATCTCGCTGGGCATGACCTTAACTACAGTGTACACTTTTAGTCGAGAGCTGCTGTAGTAATTTAGATAGAAAAATTCAGTAAAGTGATAAGATGAGAAGCCCTTTGTATCCTCTAGTGATTTTTTCCTATAGAAAGGATAATTTTGTGTTTCATGAAGCAAATATTCTGACATGGTTCTGATCCTAAGTACTCTATTTTATAGGAAGCTCAAGGTAACAGGTCTCGCTGCTTCTTTTCTCCCTCTCTGTTGAGGATGTCCTTCACAGAAATGCAAGGACTTTTAAAGTGATTTCCAGGCTTTCAATCCTCCTCTGTCAGCTGCTTAGTGTCTCAAGCTAATCTAACTATGATATATGGTAAATATTTTCCCTTGCAGGAAAAGTGCTTAAAGTTATTTCTATGCATTGATTGAGCACATTAGGCTAATATTTATCCATTTGAAACCTGGAGGTTTAGCAGTACATCACTTAATAGCTATGCACTGATTATAAGAAGTAATTATACATAAGAATATCAAGGAATATTAAGTCCCTTGTGGGGGAACCATCATAGATATTTTAATGGTGATTAAATCTAGGGAAGCTGGAATAGTTTGAAACACTGCTTATTAATTTCAGAAGGTGCACGGCTCTCTGAGCACTACAAATAAATAGGAGCACTAACGTTTATGGATTTAATGACATTTTTGAGCCTCAGGAATGTGGCCTTCAGGTTTCTTGCTGCAGCAGGGTGCATTTGTTTGTTCCAGAGGCTTCTCTCTGTGCAAAGTTCAAGTTGTTTCAAATCTCTATCAGTATGGAGTCAGTTCTTAGCAATAATGTTTATCCCTTTTGTTTGTCCTTGAAGGGATTCCTCAGCCAGTGTGATCTCTGAGTTCTAAAGACCTCTTCTTAATGGTCTTTACTTTCTTCCTTCTAAACAATTACCACTACCTTTTGTCTTCAATGTTGCTGCACATTGTTTTCTCTTGCTCTTCAAGCCAAGGACCTAGTACAGGATTAGTTGGAGAGATGTACCATTCCAATTTCATCTCACAAAAAAAACCCCAAAACCAACACAAACAAAAATAATTAAAACAAAAAAAACCAAACAAACAAACCAAAAACACTAAGGAAAGGAGAAATGTGGACTTCCCTGGGATCTTTGGGAATAGGTTTTTTTTCTGATGGGCATTTATTTAGATGAGCATTTTTTCAAATGGGCATGCATTTATGACACAGTCTCTATTTTTTTAAGATCAGAAGGTCAAAATCTGATGTTCTCTATGGAATGGAAATTTGGGTTTTATGTTATGAGTTTGCTTCAATCATGGATGAAAGGCAGTGCCTTCAAGTTTGGTGTCAAGTATTAAAAAGTGTTTTTTTAATTTTCAAAGTAGCTTTAGCTTCTGCCATGACATTGTTTTGAAAGAACATAACAAAACCATACAGTATTTTTTTGCTGAAATATTAAGTTTTTGCAGTAGCATGAAATTAGTGTGATTTCACTGGCACCATTAAAAAGACTATAAATGCTATTCAGAAAACAAAGGCATAGACTGATCTCATTGACTTTTGAATCTGCTTACACACTAGCCTCAAAATCTGACCTATTTTCTTTGCGTGTGCTATTTGGCCAAGTGACTCTTTGTCTAATTCCATGGAGTTGCTTCAGAGGTTGGTACATGTACAATAAATGTATGCCCTTTTAATTCCCTTATGAAATGGAAGACATATGTTATTTATTATGTACAGTGATGTCAGACAATAATTTTTGCAATTTTATCTTGTTAGCTTTAGATGTAGATGGAAGGCTAACTTGCAATTACCATCTTTGGCTAGTGTATGATATAGTGATTTATAGTCCCACAATTGATTTTAATACTTTTCAGAGTCTAGACACTCTTCATATTATTGTTTAAAATGCAGGTCTGCTTTCCAGAATAATTCTGAAAATGCTGTAGTATGATTTTGTGGCCATAACTATAAAATACAGTGTATGCATATACAATTTGGGTCTCATTATTATCAGAGCTTTTTTTATTTAACTGAAAGAGTCTTTTATGCTGAAAAATGAGTTGTTGTCAGCTGTCTTACACCTGTGCCTCTCCTAAACTTAATAATGCACATGCCACCGTCTTTTGCCACCATCACTGTCTTAGAGGCAGGGCTGCTAAGCCCTGAGTGTGAGGGGTGATTTGCTGTCGCTGGCACAGCTCACATGAGACAGAGATCAGTCTCACCTTTCTCTGGCCCCTTAGCCCAGCTGGACAGGCTGCAGTGTTGGAAAGGGCTCCCATTCCTGCAAAAAAGGGTTCTGTGGTGACAATGGGCTTGAAGACCAACTAAGTTTCATAGAAAGTAGTCTACTGCAACTCTGGTGTGAGGGAACTGGGAAGGAAACATAGGGAAGATAATGCTGTGGAAAGTCTAGAAAGTTCTGTAATTTATAGGTAACCATAATTTAAAATGTAAATCAAAATTGATTACTTAGATACATTAACCTCAGTGTTTTTCAATAATGCTACAAATTATTATCTAAAATAATTAAGCTGTACCTTCCAGATTTTTTACCAAAGATTTTATAAAAACCTTCCTTTGGTTTTGTCTGACCTTCTCTCTTGAATATCTTCACATTCTCATTTCCCTATTGTAAAACAAGGAATGTAACAAAAGCTACATCTGCTTGGATAAAATAATCTTGCTCAGTATATGAGACTTCTCACCTGTTGCTTTTTCTTGATTTACTAATAAAATTTGTGAAGGCAAGGGAAATGAATGTGCAGATATCCTGTTTTATCTCTTGGATTAAAAATGCAACAGAAGATGCATATAAGAGAATCTGGAAGCATATCGTGTGATACACTTGCAGTGAAATTTATTGTTTTTCCCTGAAGTATTTGTTAGGTTTAGAAATAATCTATAAAGCCTGAAAACTCCATGACTATGTCATAGAACGCAGGGCCATTAGAGTGGTGTGGACATAGAGTCCACCTGCGGTGAATGCCAGGCTCTCCAAGAGCCACCATCAGTGGTTCAGGAAAGAATCATGAAGTACATAACTATTTGCACTTCTTAACAGATCAAGTGTGGAGCCTGCATTAACTCCAAACTCCTCTGGACAAGTTGTCTCACCTGGCATGGTCCACCCTATCTTCCTCTAATAAATGCCAAGTTGCATGTACTGTGAGAAAAAAGGGTAGTGGTAGTCCTAAGTACTGATTCTCAGAGATTCATATACTGTTAAAGACTTTCAGCCATGAGCTGTTTTAATTACAGGTACATTAGGGATTTGCAAAACAAGATATTAATGTTCTAAAATCAAAACTGCCTAAATAACTTTTATATAAATAAAATAGAAATTAATAAATAATAATAATAAAATCTGTGGTTAGAATGATTAAATGAGCAATTTTATGTAAAAAAATTATTTCAGATAATGATTTATATGTTTATGGTATATATGCATATTTAGAATCAAAACTGGTCAATGTTTAAATTAAAAATACCACATAAAATCCTATAATACTGAGAACTCCTGAGCAGAAGAATGCAATGCATTACTGAATATGAAAATATAACTAATCATTTTTGTTGATTGAATAGTATCTGTTTCTCTTGCAGAAATACTGGAAATAGGCTCCTGCATATTTGTGTTTTAAAGAAGAGTGGAGGATCTGCTATTTTTCTCTAGAAATATAATCTGTGGATTGATGTTTGGCTGAAGTAATTTGCTAATGAAAAGCTTTGTGAAAGATTTTGATTAGAATTACTTGGGAAGTTTAGATAGAGGTCCACTTTTCTTCAGCTCTTTCATATGTTAATTCAACTCAACTATCAACTGAAAATACCTTCCTTTTTCTACCTGCACTCATGACAGCTTCAAATGTGCCTTTCTCAGTGATAGCCAAGGTATCATCATTCCTCAGCAACATAACTTCTGCCTACTTCTGCCTGGTAAAAGTGACTCTGTAGTGCCAAGTCTCCTAAAACATCATGCATTACAACAGAATGAGCTTAGTGTCTCTGATTTACGATAGAATATCTGCATCTTTTGCAAATGTGTGGATCTGCAGCTTTTGGCAGTGGAGCTTTGATGCAGATATGGAATTTCATAATATTTTGCTTATTTAGCACTAAAGGTGTAGTTTAGATTAATTCTGGTATCTTCAGAAGCATGCAATTTATTTCAGTCTGTGGGTAAGATGGAGTTTGCTTTGTTCATTACCTTGACTAATAGTCATGCTTAATTACTTATTTTGCCTTTTTTCCCCCACATCTTCATGCTTACCATTGTTTAACAAATGTTATTTTGAAGTATTTCTTCAAAGTTTCCCAATATTTGGGGAAAATACTGACCACAGTCAGAGGAAAATAATTTCTCATCTTTATTTTACTCTGGCATAAGTTCATTGCTTTTTCTGCCTTGATCTTGGACAAAATAGTAACCTTATTATTCTGAAGGTCTTTCAACCCTTATTGTTCACTTCAGTCTGCAAATCCTGAGCCAAAGTTATAGGAAAAGTTAGTATTTGTGCTGGTCAGTCTGAAGATTTGTAAAACACTTTTCAGCAGGAACAAAATGCAAATGTATGTGAAACCAGTTTTAATTACACTTGTCATGTTACAGGAAGAAAGCTGTCACTTTGAGCCAGAGGCCTGAAAACGCTGTCGTCTGACACTGACAGGTAGTGCTCCTGCTGGAAGAGACGGTAAACAAACTTCCAGCCTGTAAAATACTGATTTGGCAGTCAAGACTAAAAGTTTAATATTTAAACAATATGATAAATATTTAAAGAGTAGAATATTTTATTTTACTGGGATTCATCAACCAATATTAAATCAGAATAGACACTTCTTAAAGTAGCTTGTGTCTTGCAATTGTGTAGCTGGTGTCACAATTATGTTACTTTTGAAGTACATGAATGCCATCAGAGGGTGACTCAGAAATCCCTGCAAAAATTACCTTTATTTTGAAATACCCCTCTCAATTTATTCATGCTATGAGTAATGATTTTGATTTTGCAACTTTAATTTTCTAGAAATTAGGTTCTGTTTTTCTTTTAATTAGTGAAGCCAGTACTTGCAGATGTTATAGAACATACAGAAACACATAAACATTTGTCATGCTGAAGTTTAATCACCTCTCTACAGTATTATGGGTTCATTAGTCATAACTCTACAGCCAGTGATTCAGTGAAAACTAAGCAGGGAGCTGAGTCCACAGATCTATATGAAATACATGGCTATTTATACTATTTTGGCTTTTCTCTCAGGCTGAACTGAAGCTGTGCTATCTCCTATGAACTCTTTACACTGCATGCTGTCCTGATAATAACCTGACATTACTCTACAGCTGCAGCAAATGGGATAACTAACAAAAATGCCCTGCTTTATGAAAGGCTGTTTCTGTATCCATCACAATTTTTGTGAAAATACCATCTCCCTTTCCACCCCATCCCCAGATGTGCTGTCTCCCCTTCCCTGTTGAGGCACAAGCAAAGAAAGCCACTTTTCTTGAAAAGCAGGCACTAGAACCAGAGCAAGCTACTGTTTCCAAGCAGAAAATACTTGGTAGAGAAAAGCGGAGTTCATCTTGGTATGACTTTAAGACTACCTTTCAGGCAGTGGGGCCTAGGCTTTTGTTTCCTCATTACTAATGGCAGTGGAAACACCTTTGTTCCATTGCTTTTTTTCTCTCACGTGCCCTGTGACTCCTTTGAGACATCTAAAGGGGCAGTACTTGAATGCATTCTCACTGAAATATTCTTATTTCTTTGAGTCTCTTCCACTCATTCTAGTTGTTCTTCCTACACTTGGAAAGTAGTAGGTTTTTCTTCTCCTCCAGTATAAAGGCAATTTTTCTTTGGATTTTGCAAGTCCCATTACGACGAAAATAAGAGTATTCATTAGGTACTACATCTGGAGCAATTCCAGGAAAAATTGTCCTCTGAATGAATGGTGACAAATACAAGATAAAAAGCTTAAAATTGCCTTTGTACAAAAGTTTACCTCGATGAATGATTTTGAAGACAGAACAACCCAGCCATCCACTTTTCTCAGAGTCTGTGTTACTGTAAATTTAGGGAACAGTGCACAATTCTAATTTCCAGAGCACTTTGATGTCTAGTGAAGATCTTTAAGTTGTATGGTTGCTTCTATCTCACTTGTGAACCATCTGAACCATGAAGATTCTGTGTATGCCATGTATGGTCTCCTGCTCAGGACTAGGATATGTTTTTCGCTATTAGTGTAAAAGATTGGTGTTTTGAGGGGCTATGAAGTCTGCTTCATTCCATATAGTTGCAGTTTAGATCACTAAGAAAAGTGGTTATGTGGCCAAAAAAAACAGCTTTACATAATTTTTTCCAGATTTTAATTTAATTCAGTCAGTAGCTTAAAGAAATTAAATGCCAAGGGGGGAAAAACATAGGAAAATTTTAGTGTCTGATCTTCTTGTAGGTTTCCTATGATGGTGGTTTCTGGAACACTGTGGCTGTAAATTATTGTAAAATATGAAATATTATTGCTGTACTACAAAATATTAAAGGGAATCCCTGAAATTGCAAAGAAAATAAATCAGATTATTTGCATACAAGTAGTAGCTTTAGATTCATATTATAGTAGTCTTCCAAATCTATTGAATGTCCAAAGGCAGTTGATTGATCTCTGCTTTTTTGTTGCTGTTTTTCCCTGTCACATAATTCCTGGGTCATTGTAACTTGGAAGTCAGCTTGGTCAGCTATTTCTTTCTCTGCAGAATCACACATTGGCTTGAGTGTATTGCATTAAGTTTTGCATGTCTATGAAACTGGTTCATAAACTGGAGCAAAATTAGTTTACAAAAAACTTTCTATGAGGAGAAGGAGCTATTTCCCAATGCAGGGTAAAGCAGCATGAAACTTTTTTGTTGTGCTTTCAGCATAGGAAATTTGCTGAATAACTGAGATTTGTCTTCCATTTTCCTGTAAGTGTATTTCTAATACCTGTTTGACCTGTGGTTGACTTCAAATACTGACCCTAAGGATATCTTTGCTTGAGTTGATTCTTGAAAATGAGCTGCAGATATTTCAGCTTTAGGCTTGATCCTGTTTGCAGGGTATTGCTGGAATGTTAAGGTTCATCCAAGCAGCCTGCAGAGCCTTAAATTAAACAGTCAAAAGCTTCAAATGGTAAAACCACTAGAAAGAATGTCTATAGTTGATGTCATCCACTACTGCAATGTAAATTTCCATCCTATTTTTTCCACCTATAAGTTGTGTCACTGAGTCTATAGGTACTATCTTGACTCTTTGTTTCATTGCTAACTAGCACACAAATATATATGCATGATAGACAATTGATAAAAAGGAATGAAACAAGGTATACAGATTTCTTTAGGTAGCGCACAAAGGAATAAGAAAAATAATCCAAACATATTCCAAATCTTTGAATGAAAAATAGGAGGAATCATAGGTGAGTAAAAAAATGTGTGACACATAAATCCATGTCTGTGGGGACAGACTCAAGCTGTTCATATTCAGAATCTATATTTGTCAATTTACTTGTTAAATCATTACAGTGTTATGATGTTTTCATTAAGTGCTATGTGACAGAGTAGGAATATAAGTGTTGTAATGTACATGGCCAGAGTGTGCCATAATGGCTGCATCAGCATGTGGTGACAGTAGGTTGAGATGTTGTTAAAAATGGTGGTATGCCTATTTATATAATTAGGTAAGTGTGGTATTTTTCAATAAGAAAATGCAACAAATTTCAAAAATAAATCACCAGTGTTTAGTGATCTGAATTACAAAGAAAAGCATTAATTGTGAATTGCTAAAGTCTGAGTGTTGTTCGTATTTGAAGCCTAACATTCCTATCTTTTAACCCAGCTGAAAATTTACTGTCTGTCTGCAAAATTGCAAAGCCTAAGTATTAGAAATCAGATATTTAGGTTAGTTTTAGCTCTTTATGTTTTCAGATGATACATTAATTTAATTTGTAGTTGAGGAAGCCAAAGACAGCCAATAAATCATGGCAAAGAACTCAAATGTTTCTCTGCTTCAATATTTGAATTAGTGAATATTAATTTTTAAATTGATTTCCATATGCTAATTTCTGAATTGTGCATTGATTCTCTAGGTTTACTGTGAGTTGTTTAGGGGTTCCTGGCTTTTAGTCCACTTTACTCCCATGCATCTTATTTCAGCATGAATTATAGTTGTAGCACATGTTTCTCTGGACTTCTAGTGAATGAGTTGGGGTTTTTTACTGAATATCAGAAATCTCTTACTGAGATTTCAGCTCCTTCAGCTCCTAGTCAGCTCCTTCTCTCTAATGGCTTTTCATTATTTGTGGTAGTCCTACATTTAATTACTATTTATGGAATTCTTTGATAAATAAGCAAGCACAAATTAATTTTGGCTTTGATCATTTCCTCAAACAGAGCAGTAGATACACATAGATAATTATACCATTTCCTAATCAATAGAGGAAAGAGAAATTGTTCCTGCAGGTTTAGTGCACAGCTTTTCATATGGAAAAGTTACTGTGTTGTACATACATTGTTTACAGCACAGCACCACACTATGTGTACCAATCCTTTTGTCTTGGTAGCAGATAATGAGTCAGATACGGCTCTTTACTGTCGTCTCAGCAGTGAGGTCATCACTTTTTCCATCCCCTTTTTAGCTGTGTAAATTGTGCAGTGATTTTGCAGTACATTTACCCTGACTCACTGCACATAAACCTGCATGGCACAGGAATTGAACTGTTCTGAGCTCCACTAAAATCAGTAGAAATATACTGACTGACTTCCATGGAGTATAGAAGATTAATCATAATATTCATTGCACTTTATAAGGGAAAAAAATGGGGGGGGGGGGGGGGAGAAAAAAAGCACTTAATAAGTTGAATGCTACATTTTTACTATTTAATGTTCTGTATTTACTTCCAGTTTTATTTTTGAGTTTCTAGGGACATCAAGATTTTTCCACTACTTATTTTGATATTTCTTTGTTTTCCAAAGCTGCTAAGATTTCCATCTATAGATAACATATGGTGATAAAAAAAGTTTTTGTAGTTGTTTTTTTGGGGTTTTTTCAGCAGGAAAGGAAGTATTGTCTTTTAAATATGCCTTGTAATACTTGTCCCTTCTAGTTCTGCAAGTCATAGTATTCCAGTTTGTTGTAAACCTAAATATGTATATTAGGTTATGACATCTTTTTGTTTCTCCAAGATGCAGTTAACTCAGAGGGACAAAATACCTCAGCTTTTCATTCGAGTCTGATGACATCCAAGATTTTGAAATTGTGATTGCCTTTGTAACATGGGTGCATTCTGAAGCATGTTCACAGTACTAGTCACAGTATTACCTTACCTTTGATCAGAGGGGCATCTCTTTCTTTGGCAGGTATTGGAACAGCTAGTTACTGACTGACTGCTGCAGCCATGCAATTTACCCAGCACTTCCAGTTTCATGGTCAGTAGGTAGGGATCCACCCCTGTTGTAACACACATTGACATTTTCTATTACTTGAAAATGGAAAGGGAAAGATTTGTTGTTTCCTGGCCTTCTCTAACATATCACAAGTTTTAGCAATTAGAATTAAACAGAAAGTAGAGGGCTGTGTTCCACTTCCCTTGGACAGCAGTGCTGTTGGTTCCCTGGAAGGTGGAGTCAACACATGCGAAATGGTTGGCGTTATCTTCCCAGCACATCAGCATTAGAGTATTTGTATGTCCCTGTGATCCCATTCCTTCATCGCTCAAAGAGATAGCCTGTGCCCTATAAAACAAAAGGGAAGAGAATGAAAAGGAGACAAAATGTGGGAGAGGAAATTTAGGAAGGAATGTGATACCTACAAGCATAGACAGCTTGGGTGAAAAGTGTAAAACCAGTTAAAATAATTCATCCTATGAATAATTCTTTTCATCTTGGAAGTTACCAAATGTTTTACCATAAAATTCAGAAATGATATCCTACTTGTACCTATAACTTTTCCTTGGCGATACAGTTAATATGACTATGACATTTTCTTGCATAGGCCCGCCTACGCAGAATTTTGTTCTTCATCCAGTCTGAATTTAAGTCTGTCTTTAACAGCATAAAAACCAAACCAAAGATACTATATAAATCTTTCAATTCGCATTCATCATTTATAAAATCAGCTTGACTTCTCTGTTTGTTTGTTTGAGAGTAACAGTTAAAAATGGAACTGTGTTTATGCAGATTTAATTTGAGGACATAATGAATGCTGATTGTTATATTGAGATATAAGTAAATCTCTATAATAATACACAGATTTACTCCTAGAATCTCAAATATTTTATGAATAAGGATGAATTAATTAATGAGAAGATTTGGTCTGTATAGCTTTTCAGGAACAGTTGAATAATGCTTTTTCTTATCCCCATTTTGGCTGATTTCACTACAGTCATTCCCTCTTGTGTGACAATATCTTCTCTGGTCTCTTTCAGCAACTAGCAATATCATCACTATCAAGAAAGCATGGTTTATATTCCAGGGCTCTGACTAGTAATGTTGTCAGAGATAATGCCCAGCAGCTGAAATTTAATTTGTTCCCTTGAACCTATGTTCTTTTTCTGCATCTGCTACATGAGACAAAAGGGAAAGAGCAGAGGAGGTCTGAGATCAAATTCACGCTGCGTGCTTACTTCCTACAGAGAGATTTTGAACAGCTTGGTATCATATGACTGTATGCTCATTATCAGGAGACAAATGAACCATGTTTAAAACAGGACTTTTATGAAGCAAATATAACCAGGAATATGTGGGAACTCACTAGAAATGGCAAACAAAATCTGGAGAGGCAGAATGTAGAAGCCAGTGAAGCAATTTAGCTCTGAGGTGTCTCTGTAACAGGCTTCCATCATACAAAAATATGTATGCCAAATCGGCATTGGAACACTAGTGAATGTCTCAATATATCAGAATTTTTAATACCATTCATGCTATTATGATATTAAAAATCTATATTTCCAGGATTTTTGAAGTTCCATTTTTTTCTTTCCTCCCCTTCCCCATAGTGGGGGAAATCATAATCCCAGGGAATGGGTGGTAAGAGGAAAAGGTTTGAGAAAAATATTGGTGTGTCACGGAAAAGGAAATATTCATGGAAATCAGGCAAAGAAAGTAACAGAAATAGAGTTATTTCAGCAAGTAATTAAACTGCCAGCTACACACTTGATACTTGTTAATTGGTAGTGCTGACATATGCTATTCCTTTGCGTGCATCCACCCACTCATTGTGTCCTTAAATTCTTTGCTCGTTTGTGCTCAGTTGTGGTCTTGTTTTCAAATACAGCTTCATTTTGATATGCCATTTTATGAACCATCTAAAAAAGCTCATAGATATCATTGAATCCTCACTGGAATAATGTGGAAAATGCACACTGTAGATAAATGTTTGGAATTTATTATTAGTGATACACATGTAATTCATTCGGATAATTATACCCTGAAATAAGCTATTTTATTTCTTAACTCTTGCCTTGGATTTTTCTTACACCCGCATATTCCTGAAGGGATAGCAAGAACAGATGACCAGCAGCAGAGCAGTTATCTTGAGCATTCAGGAAGATGTGGAATTGTGTAGCCAGGCTCCTACTTAGGTTGGAAGGACCCTGTGTCTGCATTCACTGACTGGACAAGGAGCACTGGAAAACTGCCTTTGCCTAAACTTATCCTTGTGAACATTTTTCTTACTCCACAGTAAATCCCAGGTCAGCTAATCCACTAAGGTTATTTAATGCTACCTGGTCCCTGTGGCATCCATTCAGTAAACTTTAAAAGCTGCTTAGCTAGTTTGAAAACAAAGCTCTAGGTGTTTATTCAGAGCTCTTGAGTTTACTAAATTGCATTGGAAATCTCTCTACAAGAGGCTTTTGAGAGAAAGCCATTAATTCCCCATCTTGTTGGAGCAAAGCACCATGAAAATAGCCTTTCTTACAGGAAAAATGTTTCAGAATATTTTCAGATCTCACCAAGGCTTCAGGTCCAAAATGGAAAATATATGGATCAGAAAATTTATTAAAAACCTTTTCTAAAAGCAGACAATACAAGAGAAGGTACTTATAAATTCCACCCACCCCACCTCTCTTCCTGTTAGAGTTTTTCTGCAGCCAGATTTTTTTTTTATGATCTAATATTTCTAAAACATAGGAGTAATTCAGAGAAAAGGTGTGTATTTTGGGTTTTTTTTGGAGGTTTTTTACATGTAGTCCCACAAATCAGACCATTTTGAGAAATTAATATTTGTGGGTTTCAATGTATAATAATAATTTAATAATATATAATGTGTTTATTATTTAAATGATTTTATTATTTATAAGATATGTAGAGTAATAATAATTTTTAGAAGTAACTTTCTTCCTCCATCTTTAGTTGGGTTTTTTTTTCATACTCTTCAATTGTGAAAATATTCTTCCACAAAAATATAGTGGATACCTGCGAAGGAAAGTCCTGGCTTTGTGAAGCAGGTACCTTTTTTTTCCAATATAACTAAGGACTGCAAGCTCTCCAGCATATGCCCTTAAGCACCAAAATTAGGCCTATGCTTTGAACTGGACTCTGGAGAAATCAATCTTTCACCATCAGCCACAGAGAAAAACTCAAAAGACTAATCTTCCATGTGTAAATTTATTAACATATTAAATCAAAACATGCTTGATGACAGCCTCCTTCACATTCAATTAAATAGTGAGACAAGCAAATTGTAAGCTGGTGGTTGCGAGGACAGCTCAGGGTAGTGGTTGATAGACTCAGTTGGAGAACTCACTGCGTTTCCATCTGCCCAGCTGCCAGGGATACTTTCAGTTACAGGAGTGATTACCAGTGTCTTGTACATTATCAAAAAGTCAGCAAGCAACTAATTTTATGGCATAGTGACAAACAGATATTTTTTGATTGCAGTAACAACTTGACTTGGAACTGAACCCCATTTCTACTTGCCATCTCTCTTTATATCTCCACTTAGTGTAGAGGAGGTTGTCCTTTACGACTGGATTGATTTCTGTTAGGCTACCTGCCAGAGAGTAATGCTTGAGATTTGGCATCTTCATTCTTCAGCTGTTCCATAAAGTACCGTGCTTATAATTTAGTAACTCTAAATTTCCTGTTAGCATTTTTATAAATGGTAGCATAAATGTTCTGGTGGTATTTTGGAGGATGTTCCCAGGGTTTTTAGACATATGTTGCCAAGCGGACTGTCAGTGGTCGGTGTAGACTTTCTTCTGATCAGCATCTGAGACAGAAGAAATTGTATATACTTTATTGTCTGTTGAGCAATTATGAATGCTTTCAAATGGGAAACAGTCTCTTTTCTGGTCCATATTTCTCTTAACAACTGCAATTGCTTTGGAAAGGGATTGTCTCACACAATATCAAGCTTAATTTTGCATTGTGTAACTCAATGTCAAATCTCTCTATATCTATACCTTTGTAAATTTTTCCAAATATACATGGAAAATAGGAGTAATTATCCTCCTTTTGTGATGTCATAAGTAAGTAATTCTTCTATTCACCACATCTCTAAAAAGTGATGCAGAAAAATTATTTGCAATTAGAAGGCTTGACATTCTATTTCCCTTTGTTTTTCAAGGTAGAGATTTTTTTTTCATTTGCTACTTTTTGGATCTTTCAGCAGAAACATATTCCTCTGATTGTCAAAAACTATTATTCAACTCCCAATCTAAGTTTATTCACAGCCAGCTTATAAAATATTTGTTTATTTAATTTTTTCCTTTTCCTGCCAGGCATTTACCTCTATCATGTCTTATCACATCCTATACAAATTGCCAAACTTTCTATCTACTTGCCTGGACTCTGTGTTGATAATCATAGAATTGTAGAGTATTTTAGGTTGTAAAAGACCTCTAAGATCATTGAGTTCAACTCTTAACCCAACATTTCCAAGGCCACCACTAAACCATGTCCCTAAATGCCACATCTACAGTACTTCTAAGTACCTCCAGGCATGGTGACTGAACCACTTCCCTGGGCAGCCTGTTCTGATGCCTGACAACCCTTTTGGTGAAGAAGGTTTTTCTAATATCCCATCTAGACATCCACTGGCACAACATGAGGTCATTTCCTCTTGTCACTGCTTGTTTCCTGGCAGAAGAGACCAACCCCTCCCTCACTACAACCTGCTCTCAGGCCATTGTAGAGAGTGATATAGAAGCACTTGGGTCATTTCTCCTTGATCCCACTCAAATTACTACTCTTACTCAGTGGAGTCCTAGTGTACATCTTGTTATAGATATTTCGTTCCAATTCACATTAGGACAACTTTCAGGACAGGGTTTTTCTTAGGAATGTAACACTTGTAGTTCTGTTAAACCATTTCAATGCAACAATGAAAGAAGCAGTCATGAGAGATACAGAAAATAACAGAATGGGATACATGGCAACTGTGATGCAATAGGAAGGGAGAAAGAGCAGCAGAGCACACAGCTTGAGATGATATAACCAAGTGACGAGTAGGTGAGGAAGATTCATGCTGGCTGCTCTGCACCATTGCCTGTAAACGTCGCTCACTAGCACAGTGCAGTAAATTAGATGACACCCTTTTCTGGTTTTTTTGCCAACTAGAATTATTCAGTTATAAATTTTATAACACTAAATATTATCCTACTTGCAAGTATTATAACTTCTTAGTGTCTTATACGACATATTTGTTGTTCCAGTGTGAAGGTTGATATTGAAATAACTTCTTTCTGTTTCCTTGGTGACTGCCGCTGCTGTCTGATCATACCACCAGATGCAGACTTGCAAGCAGGATGAGCAACTTACGAGTAATATTTGTTAACAGCAGTGGCCTGCTGCTAAAGAGGAGGCCAAGATTCTGATGAATCTCAATTATAGGGAGAAACTTTTTTAATTAACTGTGCAAAACTTGTTAAGGACACGCGTTAGCAATTTGCATTCAAAAGGTATCAAATTGGACAACCTGTTTGATAAGAATATCAATAATGAGAGTTTCTGTTCTTGGTTTTCAAGGAAAGAATTACAAATCAAATCTTATTAGTGCTCATCTTGTTTGCATCTGTTTTATTAGCCAGTGCATAAAGAAATAGTCATTGTGATAACAGAGTAATACATTATAGTTCCATAACCCAATTAAGCTGCACTGATTACATGGAAATGAATCCATAAAGGATTCAGATTATATCATCTCAATGTTGTTTGCATTTGATTTTTAATCTCTTTCATTCATTGTGTACTATTAACACCTTTGACATGCTAAGATGCCTTGGTTTTGTTTGTTTCTAGTTGTATTGGCAAAGCAATGGATTTTTTTTTTTTGTGTCACTTGCTCTTACTGCTATTTGCTTGCTACTGGAAGAGTGCAAATGAGTCATGTAAACAAAAATAATATAAAACTACCTTTATGTTTACTGTAATTAGCCAGTGTCACAAAGAAAATAAAAAACTTCCATGCAGTGCTAGGTCAGAAATGTTGATTGTTGTTTAGAAGAATCTAACCCTGCAGTTTCCAAAACTAGAAGGCATTCTGGAAAGTCATGCGTTTATATCAAAGTTATGAAACTACAGTTAAATGTGATTTAAATTCAATACTAGGAAAGAGCTCATTACTTAAGGAAATGTGTAGCAACCTAAACCAAGAATGTATGAGTAGTATAAATTGTGTTATTTGGCTTAGTGATACCACCTTTGCTGCACTAGTGATCCACTTTAATAGTATCTAGAGTTTCAGGGGAAAATGTTATCTTTTTATAGTGTGATATGAAAATTTTAATGTCTAATATATTCTGTGAGAGACTGTAGTATGTTTTACTACTTTGATCTTTTCAGTGTTCAGTATTTTGATTGGCTGGACATTTTGCTTCTTCCCCACAGGTTTCTGAGACTGTAAACAGGGGAAAAATTAGAGTAGCCAGTCAGTCAAATTCTAGAATATTGAAAAGGTCAAAGCCATACAGGACTGCACTTAACTTATAGAATATATGAAGCATTAAAAATCTAATAGCTTGTGCCATGGGTTGCAACAAGAGAGAATAATGCAGTAGGTTGAATCTGTACCTATGGTTGTAATTATAATAAAAATGGAAAATGGTGCAACCACAGCCTACTGTCATTCTGACAGCCTTTTGAATTTTAATATAAAGGCTTTTTGAAAAGTGTTTTGCATGTAGAGCTAGAAATGTATTTACTTGTAAGTTTGTTCAAACTGAGGTCTCATACAAGTTCAAACTGTAACTTCATTTATAATTAGTGACTGATAGTAAAAACAAAGGTACAGAACAAAAGCAGAATTGTTGTCTCTCATTTTTAATGCTTTGCATAACATAATGAATACAGAGATGTGATCATCATTATAGAAATGAAAAGTAGTCAAAATGTCTGATCTGGTAACTTGGTATAGTAACTTTAAGAAGAAGTGATGTTACAGGCGAAGATAAAATTTGTCCAAAACCTGCACATATTAGCTTTTTCAATTCAGATATTATTTTCCAAAGTATTGGCAGGGGAAATAATAAGGGGTAGAAAGTCTTTATTTAAAAATTAAATTTTAAATTCTAATTCCATTGTTCTCATCTTAGCAGAAAGAATGAAACTGTTTTCTTATTTGAAAACTAACTAGTTTTTAAAATCCACCTACACTACATTTTCCTTCTAGTTCCTTTGTAAGTGTGAATTGTATGACTCCCTAATGTCTCTATGTGGGCCTGAGCTGCAATGGAAACATCAGGATACATAGCTAAACTCTGCCAAGCATGTTTTAGTAATTTAAAACTACTTTTTAAACTTTTAGAAATTTGCAAATTCAATTGCCATTGTACCTAGCAACGAAGATACTAATTGGCTTCCCACTTATTAGTGGGGAGTGCTTTGTGGGAAAAGTAAGGAGGGATGGAAAGTGTAAGAGATGAGGAAAAATAGAAGAGTTAAAGGGATTTCCAGCCATATCGGGTAGCCTTTTCTACTAGTTCATCTCCCTTCTAATGATATTTACTTTTTGCAAAATAGCCAAAGTTGATGTTTCACAACATTTATAGTGATTTCTTTTATTATAGTGCAAATGCTTCTGGGCTAAGAGTAATGCTATATCTGAATATATTTTTATGCTGTAGTATTTCTTGGTGAAGTATTTAATGATTGAAAAGAAGCAATTGCCATGTCCTGGTTCACATCTTGTTAATTAGGGTACAGACAGATTTTCCACCGTATTTGCATCTCTACTATTTGTGTCAAATGGTAATGTTTATGTTGGGTGGCTAAATCTGTGAGTTATGCAAATGTTAGGAACAAAATTTTCTGGTTTTTAAGAGTTTATGTACCCAGTAGGACTATGGGCAGGAGATGAACATCTATGAGGCCCTGTATTTGTGATATCCTGAATTTTTGTTGGAAATATATAGTATCACTATCTTCAGCTAGGAACTAGGAATATATAGGAATGTGTGCCAAGTGTCTGCCCAGCTAAACTGATGACTGATATCTCTTAAATACACAAATAAATAGGAACATTAGTGTTTTTAGCAATGAACATAACTTCCCATTCCCTCTTAAAATAAATATTGGTACTGTGAGAATAAAACTTTGGTACAACAGCAGAATTTTCTCCCCATACAGGGGTTTGTGAAAACCTAATGCCTCCTAGTGACTGCTCAAACATGCCCTCATGTGTTTCCAGTTTGGTAATCCTCTTCTAGCATTGCCTTTCTAAAGGAATTTTAGTAAGAGCAATTCATTCTTTTCCATTTGCTGCCTTCTTTCCCTCTTGGAGAATTCACATGGCAATTGTTGCAGCTGCATTGTTGATGCACCTCTAGCAGACTGGTATGCTTTGTCAGACGTCCGAGGGGTAAAACTGTAAAAGGATGATGAGTATGAAAACTCCAAAGAATTCACAGCCCTACATTCAGAGTTGGAATCTATAGTCTGGAAGAGCATCTAGAGGTATCTGTCCACCTACCTTCCCAAAGGCAAGTCAGTTGTGCCATGCCATGCCTCAAAGGTTTGTTCTCAAAAAAAATTCCAGTGAAAATTCAAGCTTCACCTTTTCTCCACTGTTCACCTGTCCTTTACAGAATTCCTGGAACAGAGGAACTGTATCTCTTTGGCTATGATTCATTTGCATTGTCCTCTACTGGCTATGCTCATGGAGAACAGTATTCTTCACCTCCCAGAAGTTCCTTTATCCATATTTGTAAGCTCTTATCTTGCTTTTCTTCAATATTGGTTTTTAAACTAAAATTAAAAAAAAAAAAAAAGAAAAAAACCAAAAAACAAAAACCACACCAAAAAAACCAAAAACTGATGAACAAATAAACATTTTTTTGCTTCCCCAGTCTGCTGTCCTGGACTGAATTATGCAGAACCTAACATAACCCATCTGAGTCAATCTTATTCTGGCTAAGTAGACTGGAAGAATTCCTTTGCATTCTCTGTGCATGACATTTCTCTTTGCATTAACTTATTCCATAATACTTTTTGGCTACAGTGTGATATCAGATATTGTAGAATTGGTCTTCACAAATACAGAACATCTATTCCATGACTAAAATTATGAGGCACTGTGGATATTCAAATACTCTGAATATTGGTTATTTAAATTTTCAAATGAAATTTAAAAATTCAGGCCAGAGAAAAACTCAGGCAACTCTGCTGACTTCTAATGCAGATGGAGGATTAGGCAGCATGAAAGCAAATTAAATCCAACATGCCAGATATGAGGTTGCACATACTGGAAGTAGGCTGAAGATTGTAACACTTGCCATGTTGGCCAGGACACCTCTCTTCTCATCTGAAAAAAGAGTTTGGCTGTCTCCCACTGTCTTCTAATCCTTGGCCTTCCCCAGCACTGACAGAGAGGGGTGAAGTATGGAATACTTTGTGGGTAGCAGTTTGACATGCAGCAGGGCTCTGAACAGTGTGTTTGTTTAATTTTATTGGGCAACAAATTCAGACATTTAAAAATGTAGATATAAATGTGTTAGGGGGAAAAATGTAAATAACCTTGCTTGCTATTTGATCATTCTTCTAGCTTTATTATTTTCTTCTTCTTTGTTTCTTTTAGATCATCAATTGTGTGTGGGTTTTTTTAACTCCAATTTTAAATTTAGAAATATTCTCAGCAGTATTTTAGAAATCACAGACAAGAACATAATTTAACACCTTTCCTTCATAATAATATAGAGGTATGAAAAATGCCAGTTTGCTGTACTTAAGTACTATTCTTAACCGAAAGAACAAATTTTACAGTAGATGGATGACTGAATATGTTGGGTGGATGAGTTAGCTACACTGAAACTAGAAAAATACATAATACCAGAAAAAGACCTCCACTTGTTTTAATTCTCTGTAATTCTTCTTACAGCAGAAGGCAACAGATTTTTAGTAGTGGAAAAATATACAGATTTAATGTACTGTGTGTGTCAGAGGGGAAAAGGCAGCAAAAAGTAGTGTAGGATGTGTGTATAAACTAACCAAGAGAGGGAGAATTCATGGTATTCAGAAAACACAAGTTATTTCCAAACTGGTAAACTAAGATGATGTACCAAATTATATTTATGTAATTATTTGAAACAGAAAACTAATATAATTCTTAACAAGATAGTTCTGTCTGGGAGGCAATTTCTATCTGGGAGGCAATAATATCCTCTAATCAACCCACAATAAAGGTTCTGTTCCAAGACATTTCTGAACAGACATAGAGAAGTTTTCAATGCTAAAATGAAATGTGCTGTTTACCAACATGCCTCACTGTTGATGTTTGTGGCAGAAAATGTCATTGGAACTCCATAGTGTTGGCTTTGGGCTGATGGGTTCAGTGGATTTTGTCAAAGTTGGGCATATACTCACAGCAGATTTATGCTACGCTCATCATGTGTCACTTGGTTTGTTATGTAAATGTAATGAGGTATTTTTTCCTGTAAAATTAATCAGAATTATTTATGCAATCTGTTTTCTGCATGTTATTGTAGAGAGCCTAATAGCTGGCTTCATTTTTTATGATGCCAAAAGCATCATAGATAAATCATTAGATAAAACACAGACTATCAAAATTTCCAGTAGAAGAAACCAAGTAATGTTGACATTAAAATCCAGGGTGTTGCTTTGTCTGTTAAGGACTGTGTCCTGCATGACACATTGAAAATACTGTAAACTGGTTCTCTGTTGCTAATTTTATGTGTACTGATTTGGGTATTACATATTGTAACATTTTCCATGTTGGCCAGGATGGACACCTCTGTTCAGATCTGAAAAAAAGGATCTGACTGTCACCCACTGTCTTTTAATCCATGGCTTTCCCCAACAGTGCCAGAGAGAAGCATGGAGCACTTTGAGGATAGCAGTTTGACTAGGCATGGTCTCATTTTTCATGGTCTGAGACTTGGTTTATGTTTTATGGCTTGTAATGAGATTGGTTTGTTCCCAGCAGAGTGTATTTAGAGAGTCTCCATGGAGGTGAAGATGACTCTGTCTCACTATTTACCCCTTCAGCCAACAAACCATTGTCAAAGATATCATATTAGCATGCAGGTCCTGTAATTCTATTTTATTTTTACAGATTTATCAGGATTTTTTAAAATATATATATATAGAGAGAGGGGTAAGTTTGAATTTTTTGTTTATTTGTTTACTATTACTATACTCATAATGGTAAACCAGTGACTGCAACCAGTCAGCATCAACATTCACCATGGAGGAACACGGTGAAGAGCAGAGAGAACATGATAGCTTTAAACTAACCCTAACCTAACCCTTCCTTGAAAACTCCTGTAGTTTTATTGTCAGTGTATAGGCTTGACACTGTGCCTAGGAATTATCCCTTCCATTTCTCTTACTCTGCCTTCCACAAAATGGCCTAGGTTCCATTTTACCAGATCACATATCATTTGAGCAACAGACACAGCAAAATTTTATAAATTGACAGCTATGACAGCAAATCAAACTGATGTCAAATGTTACACAAAAAATCTCATTTTTCCATGCATAATTTAAGGCTCCTAAAACAAAAATGTCTGGCAGTTTTAATACTGGAATACTGGTGCATATATACAGTTTATTTTTGTATCTCAAAATCTTCATTGCACCAGTTGTCACAGCATTAACAACCTTGATATTGAAGTGATTTAGGAGCTATTTTAATGTGCCTGTGCATAATACAGTAAAGTTCACTGTATTTTGATGCAGTAAATTTCTTTTTTAGTTAAAAATCAGATGTGATTACAGCTTTCTCAAATTGGTTTGCTATTTCAGAATAAGAGAGAAGAGTGTTGTTATTGACTGGAATTTTGGCCAGCATTTTGCAGTTCTTAGGCAGGAATCAGAGAAATACTGGGGATCCTACCAGTGTGTTGAATCCAGTGGTTATTTCGGAGCCTAAATAGGAGGCAGGCATCTTAAGCTGCACTGATCTATGTGATACCTCTGCTTATATATCAATGGCTCTACCCTGATTATTCCCATTTAAGAATTCCAGACCTACTCAGGTAAAAAAGAAATTTAGGTTTTGTGGCCATGAATTGGACAATGTCACAGTATCAACTGTTGAAGCAGCTCAGTTTTGTGTCCTTTCCTTGCTCTGGCCAAGGATGTGCTCTAGCCCTGCTGCAAATTTCATCCTGGAGAGCCACATCCATCATTTTTTTGCCTGAGAGAAATGTTAGCATATTTATTACATGTTGTTTTCTCAGGAAGATGAACAGTAATTGAGATGTAACTATGAGCGTTGAAGCAAGTTTTTAAAATATTTCTTGAAAATATTCTCATTATTTTATTCTGCCAATTGAACATGTAGATCTATAAGTCAGATCAGTTCAGACAAGTGTTATCTTACAGAAACAACAAGATTTAGAAAAGGATTTGAACCTGAAAAATCAAACTAAGGACTAATCCTAGTGTTTTGATCTATATAAATGATTGGGAGTGGTAATAGAAAATCCCTTCTATATTGTGCTGATGTCAGCTACAATGTATGTGCAAGCTAAGTTGCAAAAACTGCCTGCCTGCCAACTATAATAGCTAATAGCATGGATTTTCTCATGCTAAGACATTCTGCTTGTTCTGTATGGATGATTGTATTCAATAGACCTGATTTTCTAAACTAGAAGAGAATCAATGACTGAAAAATTTTATTTGACTGGTTTGCTTACCAGATAGATCCATATTACTATAAGACGTCCTGAGAATGACAACAAACAGTTACAAAAATCTCAGCTTCAGTTTTGTCTATGATGTGTCCTGATTATCCTGAGTTGCAATATTTGATACTTTCATTCATCATTTCATTATTATTACTTTTGACAAAATTATACATTTTGGAAGTCTTGCAATTGAAACCTAATTTGTTATCTCACTGTATGACAAAGAAGCTTTTGGAACAAGACATGATAAGGATGTTATTTTCTCTCACTTGAATCAGTTCAATCTTTGAAGTCCTTGAAAGTGAACTGCATGGAATTTCACATTGTTGTAGAGTGCTTTGTAAATCCAAAAATTTATGGCAAAGAAAACTAGTGCTTTTCTTCGCATTTTACCTGTAAGGGAAACTGATGTGTAGAGAAATCGAGAAATTTGTTCATGACCAGGGTCAGCAGCAGCAATAAGAGCCATAATGCCAAAAGAGAGCTTGTTTGTTAGTCCTTACCTGTTTTTGTGAAGAGCAGTGCTGGCCTGGCCTTGGCCTGTTGAGGTTTCCTTATGGCTGCAACTAGAACACAGAAGTTTTCTGTGAGCTTTGTTGCCCATTTTGCTAAATACACTATTTGATCCTGCTGCTATATTTGTTATATCCTGGCTTTTTTTTTTTTTCTTATTTTTTTGTAAAGGTCTCATTCATTTGAACACATGGAACATAATACATCTCCTCTGTTTCTGAGTAGGTTCTTTTCTCAAGCTGTTATTGTAGCAAAAACAATTTCAGTGGAATTCCTTCAACTATACAGAAAATTCCTTTCATTTTTTAAATTCAATACTTACTAGGTGTACAGGGTTTGGCTGGGAATTTTCTCACCACACCCATGACACTAAGCTATTTTATGATTTACGATCCAATAACTTGATTTTTCTTTCTTTTCCTTCAGCAAGTGGCTGGGCTGAAAATGCAAATTTCAGTTTTGCAAGGGTGTGATCGCTGACTGTCAATGTTCCCTACAGAATAGGTTGTTCTACTAACTCACTCTGTGGTTATGTGATCTACAAATGCTCAGTACTGCAAGAACACAGCTGCCATCAGCCATAGTAACCACTTCTTTGCATTCAGAAAGTGGTTGTGCGATGTGCACAGCAGTTGCTGATGTTGCTGGTCTTCATATCTAAGTCACAAAGGATGAGCATTAGACTGCAGGCTTCACTAGAATAGGAAAAAAACTTCCACCAGGATATGACACCTACCAAAAGAGAAGCACAAGCTCAATCCTATGCTATTCCTTTCCTTTCAATGTAAATAGATTTTATTGAGTGAAGTGGATACAGGGACTATCCCGGCTAAAAAAAGTCATTCGAGGATATTGAGCTGAACTTAATGTGTCCTCCGAAAGACTTGCAAGAAAATGTTCCTTGTTAAAGTATAACAGATATTTAGAGTATTTTAATATTTGCCTATATCTAGTGTAGACCTGCAACTGAAAAACCTTGTGTGGACATCAGTAAGAATCTGATAATATTTGATGTAGAGTAGAAGTGGTTTTTATTTGTGTACTGGATTGCTCTTGGAAGCACATTCACTGAGTGAATGACCTGGAGTGAACTGGCATTGAAAGGAAGCTGGGTGGACTGGAATAGGAAGAAAGCTCACAGAACTTAAGCAATAATAAATAAGGCTGTAGTTGTTGGGTATGGTTTTCAGACATATTTTTAAATGTTAGAAGTTGTCTCCTTTAGGGCCTGCTGTGATGTATTCAAAGAGAGGTCCATGGAAAATTGTTCTCTCTTGGATTCTACCTCTGCTTTGGTTCCTGGCTTGTTATGGTTCAGACATGATACACTTCATTTGTATTAAGAAGAAAGTTCCACATGCCACTGATTTTCAATTTACTTCATTCTACTCCATTTCAAATTTTTTGTTATTGTATTGAGGAGGGTGGGGTGATGGTGGAGTGAGAAGATATTAAATTGACAGGAGAAAAATATTCTCTCCTATAAACACTAAGGTAGTTGGAGGTGCATAAATATAGGACACCCAAAAAAGAGATTTGTCTTTGTGAATATCCAGGTCAAATATTTTTCTCCATTAGAAAAGCTGATTAATAGGTGCTAGGATGCTATCTCATATAACTTAGGAGAAACCTCTCTGATTTTTTTTTCTTTGTTCATTATCACAGAATGTTGTTTCCTTTTCCACTTTAAAAAGCATAACATTCTCCTTTTTTTCTTTTTTTTTTCTGTGGTCTGCCTTTTAGCTACTTAATCTTTTTATTATCACCACAGTACAGTCTGTCTGGTGCATATTGTAACATTGACTGTCAGAGGTAATTGAGGGCTGTAAGGCACAGACTGCCCACAAGCTGCTTCTTTCTGAGTTCTGACCATTTGACAGAAGATGTTAAAGAAGTTTGAGTTTCATTCTCAGATTTGACCTATCTGGCAGAACTGTTAGCCTTGGAAGTGATCATTGCTATGCATTTAACACTGACAGGGTTAGTCAATCAAAATTTACTCCACTGATAAATTCTATAAACTTAATAATGTTAGAGGTCCAGAACAACACAAAAACCCCTGCCTTAGTTCATTCTCTATGTTAATACTAATGACAAAGAGAATCTGTGATTTTAAAAATGCATAACTGTTATAATTTAAAATCTGACCTTTATCTAAAGTGTTCTGCCTGCGCACCTACAATTTCCTCTAAAGAGCAAATTTTGAGTTGTAATTGTTATCAAGAATGTCTCCCAATTTCCTTTTCAAATGTTTTAAAAGAATGCCTTTTTATAACACAATAAACCAAATAGTTTGGATTAATACAAATTTTAGCTGAAGCAAAAATTTTAAAATCAAAACCAGAAAACATGTGGTGTACCTTCAATTGAGATATGAAGGTGTAATAGGCAGTAACTGGCCAAATTTCCAGTTAATGCCTATCATTCATTCTGATGTCTTTTTTATTTCATTTCCCTTCAAAGCAGGGAGGAAGATTTTTAAGTGGTGTGATTTTTACCATCTGATATGTCTAAGCTCTTGCATCCATTGTTTTTGTGGTGGACAAACTGAATCAAGGTGAAGGGATGAGAAAATACTTTTTCTGCATCCTAATATTTCAAATCAGACAGTTGACCAAACAGAACTTCAAGTTTGGCCAGGAGGAGTTCTGAGATATCTTTTACTCATAAGGTATTTCTCATGGTCTAAACTTCTTATCTCATCTTAGGATGCTGGAGGATATAGCTCTTTAAACTCTTTTGTTCCAATAGCTGCTAAGACTTTTCATCTTTAACAAGATATTCAAGATGAAGCAAAAAAAAATCTTATATGGTTAGCTGAAATCTGGGACATTACAGCTGTCTTTACATTTAACTCTTAGTTTGCATCTTATTAAACTTTTTGCAAGTGAATTTAGTGTAAGCTTAACTAATGTCAGTAGAGACAGGGGACTTACTTGTCCATAGTTAGACACATTACTGTAACCAATGTACTGGTATTGGGAATTAAGGTTCTTTCAAAAAAAAAAAAAATCAAATGCTCTTGTAAAAATGTGCACTTTGATTCTATCTCTGCTGTCTGTATAGAGGCTTTAATTCATAAGCATTATTCATTTTTTATTTGCCATGACTTTGAGAAGGAACAGGCACATCAAGACAATTTTGCACTTGCTTGCTCCAAATATTCCACAACTGCATCCAAATCAAAGTCTAAAACAACAAAATTTTTAGATCGTATTGCTCATGATTAACCTGAATAGCTCTGATCTCACACCAGCTGAATGAACTAACAGAAAGCTTTTTTCCAGAGCATTAAAATACAGTTCTCCAACCTGCCTTTCAAGACTGATTTATATTAAGCTGCAGGTTGGTATTTTAGTAAGGTCTAGACTTCTTCAACAGACCTTTTGGATGCTGCTTTTGTTTTGACCATTTTAAGGATGCCAAGAGACCAAAGGGGAAGTTCTAGGACTCTTATCTAATACTACATTTCTAGAGAACTACAGTTGAAAAATATTATCAACATGAAAGGTAATAGAACTAGATATCTAGCACTGAATTTTCATTTTCTCATGAAACCATCAAAAATTGTATTCCTAGAAAAATATCATCTTATGGAAATGATAACCAAACCCCCAAAATTCACAGAGAGGTGGATCTATATTAACAGACTGAAAACCTTATAATGGTGTGGACTAGTTCTTCTCCAGCTCAGAATGGCTTTGAGTGACCTCCTGTAAAGCCATTATTTTATGTTAATAAATTACCAGAAGGACCATTTAGCAGTAATTTATTAAGTTGAGATTAAATAAGGATGAACTTAATTTACCATTATGAATTAAAGCACTGCTCAAGGCCATAGAGTCTTGACAAACAGGGGAAAGAATGATGGATGCTGGCAGACAGAATCTATTTTTAACTGGTTATTTCTCTGGCTTTGAGTTGTGAGCATTTTCTTCGTAAGCATATTTTAGGAGAACAGGATGATGGGTTTTTCCCCTTGTAATACTTTCTCCTTTTTTTCCCCAGTCTTTTCTTCAGTGTCACTTTCTTATTTCGGTAGTCAAAATATTGCCCACTGTATTTGTAAATTGATTGCACAGAAACAAAGAGCTTGAAAAGATTTTTAAAATGAAAATTTTATCTAAATAATGCCTTCTGGATTTTTTTGTAACCTGGTGAATCAAAATATGACATGAGAGGAGATTATGTAGGATAATAGGTTCATTTGTGTTACATGACTGTTACATGGAAAGTGTCATCTTTCTTCTATGCACCTTGATGTCAAAATTCCAATGTCATGCATTAGTGACTAGGCAGAAGTTGCATGTGCTTTCTGAAGAGGAATCAACAATCAGAGTGAAATGAAAACACTGTTTTTGGCATGGGGGAGCTCATCATACATCACATTTTGTTGAAGGGTTTCCTTTACATTTCGTAGTTGAGTTATGTCACGGATACCTGCAGAGGACTTCAGACAGAATAAGACTCTCATCGTTTTTTGACTTACATCCAGCAAAAGTGTCATCTGTCAGAAACTTCATGGAAAGTCAAGACCCACAAAATCTCTCTAGCAGGGGGCTCACTTGGGGTCCTTGAAAGCGGGAGTGGGTTATTCTTGTTGATGTTTATTTCCTTATAGCGCTAATGAGTTTTTTCTTTGTGCAGTCATCAAATTTTTGCCCCTGGGCTGATTTCCTTGTTAGCAAGAGCCAAACATTCTGGTCAGATTTCTTCACTGAGCTAGGTTTAGTAGATTTTAGAGCTCAGTTCTTTGTATTAATTTAGTCTTAGTGCACTTCCTTTATCAACTTTCATCTGTAACGTATGAATGTATCAGATTTCTCAGTATGGCTGATAGAGATGTCTCATTAATTTATATTCCTTTTTACATGCAGAAAAACAATCAATATGATTAGCATTACTCTTGCTTTCATTTCAGTGGTTTTTGACATGGTGAATCCTTAAGAAGTTGCAATAGGTTATGGCAAGTGGGTAATTTAATTTTCTGAGCAGTCAGAAATGGAAAGGAGGAGGAAGCAGCTGTAGCTTCAATGCCAAAGGAAATGGCATTGAACATGGCATTGGCACAGGTCCTTGAAGTCAATACAGCTTGTAGCACTGTTTAGCTAGTTTATACAACTCCTCTTCAATATTACTGGCTATCATGCTAGTCAATTTGTCTTTCTGGCAGTGTTTATTCCCTTGTTGTTGCTCTGTCATTGTGCTTTGGGGTTTGGTTGGATTTTCTTCTGTGAATTAGATTGCAAGACCCATAGTACATAGACTATATTTTTATTCAGTGTTTGTTTAG
The DNA here is from genome assembly GCF_028018845.1 of Melospiza georgiana. Taxonomy (NCBI): domain Eukaryota; kingdom Metazoa; phylum Chordata; class Aves; order Passeriformes; family Passerellidae; genus Melospiza; species Melospiza georgiana. The sequence goes on along the minus strand of NC_080432.1, from coordinate 50,271,124 downwards.
CATCAATCACTTGATTTGTATCTAGATGTTATGCTGATGCTAGTAGTAATAATATCAATAGCAATGATACCATAAATAATTGTTATCCAGTGGTCATGGACAATCTGCACAAGAGCCATATATTGCATGGTAGCTTTGAATTTTGCTTCAGGACATAATGTTGCAATACAAACTATGCTGAAAGAGTCCATTGCAGGGATTTTAAATTAAATATAAAGGATTATGCCTTGTAACTAATGTAGACATCTGAGTCAAAGTCTGAAATTTAAATTACACATTTCCAGATAGATATTTAAATGTCAGACTAGTGTTTATTTGTGTAGGCCTTTATTATCTCTTCATCTCTACTGTTTTCCCTGAAGAAAATACCTGGTGTGCAGATTTGGAAGCTCTTATTTAAATCTTTCTGAGGTGTTGGTTGTTGGTAAGAACATTATAGAACCATCACACACAGTTTGGCACATTTGGAAGTCCACGAGGGTGAAAGAATTGGGAGAACATGAAATCTGACTGGCCGTTTTGCTTTAGAAGAGATGGCACTCTAAGAGAGATGTGAAGTGGATCTGCTCTGGTCAAATAACTTTGTCTTGCTTCCACTTGAACTATTCCTAGCTGCTGCATATGTAGAGGTCTCAGGCTTCTGTGTTGTCATTTCTTTAACCAACATGAGAACCACACTGCTAACAAAAGCATAACTAAACAATGATTGGGGAATAGCAAAGCCTTATTGAATTTATTTTATTTCAGTGAACTATAGAGCATATTAAATTTCTTAGATGCATGAAAATATTAGAATCTTTATTGCTCAATTAAATTATGCTTTTTCATGCTAACTCTGCTTTAAAAATAGAGAGTACCAAAAGGCTAAAAACACAAGAATGAAAATGCTCTCAAAATACATAAAATTTGCAAGATATGTTTTTGCTTTAAAATATGCTTATCACTCAAGTAAGTAAACAAAACCAGTTTTTTCACTGTGGTTGAGATATTAAAAGCATTAAGCAAGTCACTCATCTAGTAGATTAATATCTATTCCTGGAAATGATAAAAGAGATGCCTGCATCAGCATTTCAAACATTTTAAAACCTTCAATTTTTATACTGATTTAAGGAAAAATCTATTTACTTCTGGCACTTATTTTTTCATTCTACTCCCTTACTACTCCCACACCCATTATAAAATGAAGTGATTAATTTTCAAGGGAGAGGTAGGTTTAATTTCCTGGATTGTCTTTTTGGCTCTCATTGTCATCTGTATTCACTTTTTTTTTTTTGCCAAGTATTCATTGATTTTTGTTCGCTGCTAACAGATGACAGATATAACTGTTCAAAACTAATTGATAAAATAGTGCTTGCAATAACACGTAGAAAACAGCAGCAGCTATTATTTAACTCACCTTAGGTATCCTGCAATATTCACATGGATATTAAAAAAAAAAAAAAAACAAATAAATTTTAAAAAACCTTAATTTTATAGGCCTTAGCACTTATAAAGGATTTTCAAGTTTTAACAAGTAAATTCCTTTTTTTTATAAAAACACTCCAACAACGTAACAAAATAATTACTAATGACCTCTCCAAGCCACTTTGAAATGTGTGGATAGCTTTTAATTTCAAAGGCATGATCTTATTCATTTATTGACTTGTTAAGATAAAGTTTGAATCATGTTGCAGCTTTTGTATGAATCCTTATGTTCTACATCATATATGAAAGGACTACATGGTTAGTTAGCTTATGATTAAGATATTTTTCATTTGAATGCTTCATTCAGAATATACAGGAAGGCTTGTTTGCTTTTGTTGCTTTTTGGTTTTTTCAATAAGCATTTTTCTTTTTGCACCAGGAATACTATGATGTTCAGCCTTTGTTCTTCGTGTCTCATGATATTTTATGTTATGCTTTGTGGTCTGTCTGCCAATCAGTACAATCCTGGGACTTGGGTGTTAAATTTAACAGTTCTTATAATTTATTTTTTTTTAACCCATCATCTCTTTTTACTTTGGGGGGTGTGTGGCAAGGGCAGGTTACTTGTGTACTGTGAGGAAAATATCAACAAATGCTGTGCTTTTCAGATGATGCATCTAAAACTGCTTCAGACAGATTTAAGTTCACTCTCTGGCTTTAGAAACACATCAAGAAAAGTTTTTCTAAGGCAGAGAAAGAAAATACAGTAGAGTTTCTCTGAGTGTTTATCTGTGTGCATACCCACACTGCATCTGTAAGTGTTACTAGGGCCATGTGCTAAGCCTCTTGTCTTTCTGTGTCTCTCTGTAGTTTTTAAGAGTGAGGAATACTGTTTCCTCTCTATTTCTCCAATGTTCTGCTGAGTGGAAATAATCCTGTTCTTGCCTAAAGCAGAGTGCTCTCAGTAATTTCATAATTGTTGAAATCCACTTTTTTCTTCCTTGAGGATGTATTTTTGTTCCTCATAGACCAGTACAACCATTAAAATGGTCTGGTAGTACTACAGGTGAAGCTCTAATTCTGCCTTTTTAACGTGTATCATGACCCCATTTTATTCAGATTGTCCTCTGAGTTTTATCTGGATGAAAAGTCATGCTGTGCTCCTGTGCTCCATGGCACCTCCTCTCAGTGTAGCAGCACTACAAAGGGAGTTCTGGACTATCTGCTCACTAGCCTCAAAGCCCTCAGATTCTTTTTTTCCAGGAAAGTCCACTTTAATTACCAGTAGGAGCTGCAGTTTTTCATGTAGTGGGATATGATACTATTAGTCATTCCTGTAGCTTTTAAATAGATTAGCTTCCTCTTTTGACTATTCCCCTTGAATAAGCTTCTGCATAACACATGGTCTTGAACTTCCACCATTATTCAGTTTATTTTTTTTTTCTCAACTGTTACTGGAGGGCTTGAGTTCCAGCATGCATAATTTGACACAATACAGTCTCAGGGAAAGATGGGCAAGAGAAATATGTCTAGGTGAGAAGGAGGAGGGTTCTGCATTCCAGGATAAGATGCTAAATTTCTTGTAGCCCTTCCTCTCTGGCAGCAGCTGCATCCACTGGGAAGAGCAAGGAAACTCAGACTTCACATATTTGTTCCTTGGGGTTGGGGGGGACATAAGGCATGGACAGGTTTCTGTGGCTGTGCTTCAATTTTAAGCTGCATATAGTGAGCTGACTGTTATTCCATAAAGTCCTTGCCCTTATGTCTTTTGAGAGGTTTTTACTGCAGGAATTTAGAAAAGTACTCTGATTTTATTTTTTTTTAACAGCTGTAATTACAACTGTTTTCCAAAATCCATAAATACCAGTAGTTCTTAGAAGGCATTCCTAGTAATGAATGCAAGGGGTTCCAGAAGGTATGATGTTTGATCCCAGTTTTTAGTAGGGGAGCAAAGACTTTCTCAGTACTTCCACTACTTGAAATCACACAGAAAGAGGAAATTTAACTAACAATATTCCATTTGAGTCAGATGACAATATTCTGGTGTATCATTTTTCTGGCAATTAATGCACCAACAGTCTGCAAAAATTCGCTAAATGTTTCAATTGTTGCTGCTCACTAGGGATGGATTCAGGAGTAATGAGACACACCTGAAGTCACATCAGAGTGGCACAGAGTATTGTTCCCTTCTTTTATAAAATCCCCGTGTATCTCAAGCTAGTAACCTCTGGTTAGCAGACTGACATTTTTTTAACCAAATTAGGTTATATGTCATGTGAAACAGATGAAAAGTTCAGTGATTTTTCTGGTATTGCCACTGTCTGAACCTTCTTACCTTCTCCAGTGGACACTCTGAGAAGTGTCAGTCCTGCTTGCATCTTTAAAATAAAAAAAATCGTGAGAGTTCATTTTTCAGGGGAAAGGGTGCCACAGCAAATATTTCCATTTGCAGAAAAGAGCAGAGGTTGGAGAGCATACTCCTGTACTGAAAATTTAGCTCATTTTATTATAAAATTTACATGCTGACGATGACCTCAATGAGTTATTCTATTGCTCCAGAAGCGGGGTGGAGATTGCACCTTTTGACCAGCAAGAGGCTATTGAGTTATTACATTGGATTATGTCTTAATACTGGAAGGAGAATTGGATTGTTAATAAATTAGTCTTCCTTTAGGTCTTAGCAAATAGTATCTTCACAAAGACTTTGTCTCTGACTGTTCAAAGAAAGCTGTCATCATCCTATCTGATGCAGAATAGTTTTTTTTTCATGAAATGATGAAATCTGCCAAGCTCATTCTAAATGTCTCAAGTTTGCCGAGCTGAAGTGTGAACTACCTGTTGGTTCATTGTCACTGCTTGACAATTACAGTGGCAAAGCTGGACTTGATTGTAGCCTCTCTTTAGTAGCTCATCAGTAGAAAGAGCTTTTTTCCTGTGTTTGCATTCCATGTTGAATCTCTTAACTCTTGCTAGCATTAAAGACTTGCCTCACTTGGATGGGGCATATTTTGTACTGGTGAAGCTCATGTATACCAAACTTTCAGTATGGTTTTGTAAGTGCCATATCTTTTTGTCAGGCATCTCTTAATGAAAAAAGCTGGATCCATCAGTCCATAACTTGCTTGATACAAACCACAGTAATTACTATAATTAGTATTCACTGTTCCCCATGCTACTTAAAGATACTTTAGTATCTCACATCTGCAGAAAAATAAAATTTTGTTTTCTTACTTTATGTAGGCTGATAACAATTTTAGTTGATACCTAAGAACCCATTTCAGTGGACCAAGAGCTCAAAGATTTTATGCTGTGAGGAAGATCAATGTGCCTGAAGATATTGTAATCAAGACTTTATACTACATTTTGCAGAACAGAAAATCTGTAAGGCAAAAGGGAATATTACTATCATTTTCCTGCCTCAAATGATGCTACTATTAGATTCCTTTAACAATACTTTTGTTACGCATTTTGTCTCTGGACTTGGTGCACAGACCATCAGATTCAACTCCTTGTCCATCACCAGTCAAGGATGAAAACTGCAGAAGTGAATTTCAGTTATTTGCTGATGCTAGATCATGAGTAAAATGTTTAAAAGATGGGTTAAATCATTTTAACAAGGTTTTTAATCTGGATCTACTATAAAACTACTCTCTCTTTGATTCAAGAATCAATACACAACAAAATCCTGCTCCAAAATCCAACTTACTCTTGGGTGTCCAGGATGGATTCTTGATTTTGTTGATCAAAGAGGTGATGTACACATTTCCTTCACTTCCGTTCCTTCCTGAATTAGTGCATATGGTAATACTATATAGCCAAACTATAGATAACCCCAACTATAAGCAACTGAAGCAACATTTTCAAGACAATTTGTGGCCTGTGTTCCATTCACAAAATCCCTAGAAATTATTTTCTAGAAATTCTTGATTGCTCACTGGATCTAAAGAATTTTTTTCTTTTTTATCTTTTTTATCTTTTTTCCTCAAGTTTCATTGAGGTGCTGTTTGTCTTCTGCATCCTGAAATTAATCATTTACCCATTTTATTAATTTTTCTACTGTTAGTTGTTGAAGTCTCTTATTAGACTTATTTTACCTGTTGGCAGTTGTGTTATTCAATGAGGTCTTGATCTTGTACTGATTTCTATAATTCAAAATCCAGTTAATCTAATAATGGCATGTTCCTTTTAGGGTGGAAGACTCTTGTTTCACAAATACACTGACTGTCAGAAAATCTCCCTAAGCATGGGCGTATAGCTGCCATATGTCTGCTGAGACAGTATTGTTAATGTGCTTGTTAGACATGTCTTATCTTTTTCTATCTACTAGAGGGTTCCTCATCTTCCATGTAAGTTTCTTTGGCAAAGGTATCTGTGGTCAAATATTATTGATTGTGAGCTGTCAATTTTCTTGTGTCAGTTGACTTACCTATTTTGCTGATAAATGATTTTCTAAGAGAGACTTGCAGATAAATTATTGTCTAAAGAGGTAACACAAAATGCAACTTGAATTCTGACAAAATTATCTACAGAAATTGCTATTATTTCTTCCATTTATCCTTGGACATGAAGACTTTCTTGAAACCTCTGAGGTTATATCTTTCTCTTACACTTCTGCTGTGACACAGTACATGCTTCCATGACCCCTCTCCTCATGTCTGTCTGTATCCTAGAGAGTACTAACAAGGAGCATTGCCAGGGGAGCCCATTAGGAGTGTTGGGTGAGCAGGGAGATCTCTTGCAGACGTATGCTTTGGCTAATTGTAGTCACTATTCAGCATACAGCCTTTTCCCTCTAGTCCAATAATTGTGTTTACATTCACAGACTGCCCACAGGTTCTTGCTCTTTGCTGCTGGACTGAACCTTGCCATTCCCATCTCAATTAGTAGAAAAACACTGCTAAGTCTGAGTTTTGCCACACAATTAAAAAGCTCTTACAGCAGCAATGATGTAAGTGCCACATTACACTGAACATGGATTATGATTTTTGTCATCTGGCATTGCATCATAATTGGGCTTAATTCTCAGGTTCTGCATGACAGCATAGCATTTTCACATTGGGCAACAGCATGACGCAAAATGTTCTCCAGATAGAAAGATCCTCCATGAAATGGTACCAGGTAATCAACCTCTATGCCCTGTGCCTGAACTACATAGAAAGCTGCTCAGCATTCAGATGTTTTAGCCTAAATTTCACTCTGAACTGAGTGTCAGTTCTTCATGGTTGGAAGGGTTTTGTCAAAAACAGAACCTGCTATAGTTTACAAGAACTTCATGACTATATGCCTCTCTTAGTAGATGAATTTTTTTTATAGATGTGTTCTACTAAAATAAATTTTCCTTGAGGTACTAAAGTATTCTTGATATTTAAACAGACTATCATAATTTTGCATAAGAGGGTATATTATTCTCTGTATAAAAATATACATTAAAACAAAAACATACTGCTATGTACTTACACCAGAAATTATTGCCTTAGACACAGATAATAGGCCTTATGAAATCCTAAGTTTCCACATACACAAATATAATATTCCAATAGGAGGGTTTTACTAAAATATGAATTATTAATCATTAAGTACAATTGTCACCTTATACTGAACATTTGTCTCCTCCTTTTGAACTCAGGAATGAGAAAATCTGGATAATTGTGATAGTTGTTTAATCACAAGAAAGCTGGCCTATTGCTAAAAGTTCAGGGGGTTTTAAAATATTTGAAATTAAGATCCTTAGAAGTGTGGTGCGCATTCAATATTAATCCATGTAGATATTGGAATCTGTATTTTTTTATTCAACAACTGAAAAGTGATATCATTAGACAGGCCAACACTTGCTCTCTCCTTTGGAGCTGATATTGCCAAATTGGCACTAATAATCACTTCTGGTTTTTTCAGCATTGCTGAGTATAAAATGACTTTCTGCATCAACTGCATGTGTCTCTATGGCCATTCCAATATATTCCTTCATAATCATATGCAATTAGAAGGTCCCATAAAGACTTTCAGATTTTTATACCAAATTTTTAGGTTGTTTTTTGTTGAATGTTCTTGAGAAGCAGAAAAGAAAATGCTCATAGAATCCAAGTTGTTCAAAGTACAATGGCTTATCTTACTTTCTTTGTTAACCTTCCATTGCCAAAAACATAAAAAGCTGAATTAGTAGTGCACTGATTTTATAAACAGAAAGGTTGTCTAGAGAACTATCCATAAGTCATATTTTCTAGGGGTTTGCTTTTTTACTTTTTAATCAATATTTTCAGAATCTGTTGCATTTTGTAATCAATTGTGGTTTTTTAACCTACTTTTATTTCTTTCCCCATTCTCTGATGTATGGCTTATTCAGATATCTATGGCAGTATGAACTTAGCTTTCAGAAACTAAATAGGTTGCACCATTTTCACTTGTATTAGCAAACTCCTATGATAATTTCTTCACGATAACAAAGAATTGGTGCAGTCTGATGTATGCAGCATCTATTCCTGCCACTTATTTTTTACTTGTCATAAATTCCACCTATACAGAATGTGTAATAACTTGCCCTGAGGATATTTAAACTAATCTTCATGAGACAAATGTGTTCTCAGCACTTACTGATGGCATGTAAAGTTCATCTCAGCCCTTGGAGTTAGCACATATTTGTGCTATACTTTTTTCTGTCTTAAAAATTGCAACTCAATTTTCTAATGTGATTTAGGTTTTAAACACTGATACAATTCTTTTTTTTTATGGCAGGATTATGCTGAATTTTGCCTTGATGGAAGTATTTTAGCAAAATATGGTGTTAACAATGGCCAATGGCAATAGTGCCTGCAATATTAGTTGATTACTTAAAGTGAAGGATAGATTAATTTTTTTATTTCTCTGATCAGGATTTTGGAAAAACCTTAGTTTCTGGTTATGTCTTCAGTAAATTCCTTAGAGCTGTAGAAAATTCAACACTGTTTCATATTTGTAAAATGAGCACAACAATCTTTCTAGTACCATACTTCGTTCTGTAGTAATCTTGAAAACATAAATCAAAATACGTAAAAATTCATAAACTATTTTCTTTTCAGGATATACTACTGGGATAGTAAAAAAATGTGCTTGTGGGATTCCATGTAGATTTCTGGGATTTTTTACCTTCATTGCAGAGTTGGCCTCCTGGTGACTGAGGCCCTGGACAATCAGTGTTCAAATAGTGGATGTGTGGCAGGATAAGCTACAGACTGCAGTGGAGATATCTGCATTTCTCTCCCCTGACTCACTGAATATCCAGTAGCACTTACAAGTTCAGATTTGATGCCACACCTGACCAGGCTGTGAGCTTTCTAACTAACAGCCAAATTCTCACCCAGTGAGGTCAGCTAGGAGATGCTGAGCAAATGAACAAGCTGAAGTTCTCTCTGAATGAGAGGAGACACTTTTTTCCTCTTTATTTTTTTTTTTTTTTATGTTTTCTTATTCACATATACTCCTTTTCAAATGCCTCAACAGTTCAAGGAAATCTTCTTCTATTTTTTCTACTCCTTTTTCTTTATTTTTATAAGTGTGGCAACTGTGCTGTATTGATGATAGAGATAGCAGCAATCTTAAGCACAAAGGGAAGCTTTCTCTTGCCTCTCCCATTCAGTGTTACAGGACAGGCCTAATATAGAGAGGATTTTAGTTTGCACTACTGTATTGTTTGCTGTGTTTTATGTGGAGCACTGCTGGAGGCAGGTAGTGCATTGGTGAGGCAATTCCTCAGTTTCCAAGGGGCCAATTTTTCATGCTGCAGTTAAAAACTCATTGTGCCTTATATTATACACAGTTGTTAACAGAGAAACAAGTGAACAGCAGGGACCCAGCACAAGATGAATAATAAAACAGAAAGCAAAGTAAAGATTGCAAACTCAAAGGAAATTGCCTAGAAGACAAATCTGTAAAATCAATATAGCTATATCAATTGACACTAGCTCAAAGTAGTTCAGTGTCTACATTAGTCAAACTAAACAAAATCCACATTTATTTACACTGAACATTCTTTTAACTGAGCCCAAAGCAAAGTTTATGCTTTGAGAATGGTGCACAGCTAGCTCTAACCTCTTGAAAGAGGGATTTGTGTAGCTGGGAGAGGAAAGGTGCCTGGTCACAGGTAGCACAACTGTGGATGCTGCTTTTTGTAGCACTCTTCCTTTATAATTTCTTCTGGCTTTTTAGAGGGCTGCCTTGGGACCAAGATCCCAAGTGAGAGCTGCCACCCCTGCTATTCAAAATCCACATCCACCCCTAGTGGGGCATTAAATCAACCTGTGCTGCCTCTTCTGAGAGGTGATTGCTGATTCTCACCTTGTTAATGAAATGTAATACAAAAGGCCAGTAGTCAATTCCTGATCACTGGTCTTCCAAAATGCACATTTTCAACCTTTTCCTGATTTTAACTCCATAACAAACAAGGTTGAGTTTTTTCCAAAAAGGTTTTTTCAAAGCAAATTTATTAAGCTTTAGCTCAGAGGTGGTATATTGGAAATAACCCAAATTAACTACATTTGTTGGCTAATGTAGCTGTACTTTTCCTTAGGCAATTTTGATTAAGAGAACATAAAAATTAGTGATACTTCCAGTTTGAGGAATTGCATCTTCTTTAGGTAACACTTAACAGTTATTATTTTCAATCCATTTATTTTTGACATTCTTTCAGCCTGCCCTTTCCTATACATAATGCATGAGAAGCATATTTAAAGTATGCTTGTGTTTTGACACTAATGAACAGTGCTCAATAGTATATGTATTTTGTAGCAGCTAAAGCCACAGGAAGGAATAATGGTTTTGGGAAGAGGTGCATGTACAGGATATAAATGTCTGAGTCACAAGGGCTCTATTGCTACTAGAAATCATGTCTTGGAAATTCTATAACAAATTTAAAATTCAACATTACAACTTAATCACAGTATTGCACAATTCTTTATTAATTGTACTATATGTAATGGTTAGTACCTTGAAAGTGTTTTGAAATCTGCAGTTTTTTTAAAAGGTGCTGGTTTTTACTATACCTCTGAATCTCTACATCTGCTGCCAGAGGAAGGATTGTCTTTCACTTGAGACCTCACTCAAGAAAAGCAGTCATTGACAACTGGACCTGTCATTTCAAATTTCCTTACCCTCAAAGGTGAAAACTAGATGTTTTAGAGGTCTTCAAGGTATAAAGCATTAGGAAACAGTTTTCAAAAATAATTTATCCACTTTTAGAGGGTGGATTATTTGAGCAAGCATGTTGGATTTCTCTATGTTTTATTTTAGATGAGTAGAAAATGTAAACATCTGTGTGTCTTCTTCATCAACGGAGGGCAGAAAACCTTAAGGTTTTTGAAGGTAAAGCAGTATGATTCAAGCATTAAGATTTCTTTTTCCATTATCAGAATTCATTAATTACTAATGAACTGGATTACTAGGTCATTTCTTTGTCTTTGGAAAGGATTTCTTCACTTTTTTTGTTATGCAAAGATCATTCACGAGATACTCTTTTTTTTTTTTCACACTTTTATCCCTTTTTTACCATAAGAGGAATAAAACAATGGCACAGTCTTCCTGCATGTTCTTGCCCTTGACAGTTTAATCAGAGAAAATGTATTTCAGCCATTTGACATTTATTTATGGTAATGAAATTGATTCAGATTATGTAACTTCCCAAAGCTCTTGGAGGTAATGTGCTTTCGGCTTTTATATGTAGTAAATTTAAGTGGACAACTGGGGGAAGTAATATTAGCAAGACAGAAAGAATGTCATGGACTTACCTTGCAGAAGTATAACTACAAAATAGAAATGATCAAGCAGCAAAACATGACACAAAGTTGCAAGTTTGTAAAACTCATTCATACTATAATTCACTAAGTCTCATTTATTCTAGAATCCCTTTTCCAATCCTGTTCTTGGTTATGCTCTATTAACTCTTATGAGAGGTCTCATACTCCACCAGTTACTATTTCTTTTGGGTAAGATGTTTGTATGAGATGACACAGCATATTCAGTAAAGGCTGTTAATTCTGCGTGCAATCTAATCTAAAATAATGGAGAAAGATCATAAATAAACACTAATGTTTAAAGAGTTCAGTGAACTGACTAATATCCCTATGCTTTGCAACTTCATTTGTTTAATATTACTTGTGTATGTTGAACATTACTGGAACTTTTCTGATAAAAATCTGCACAGTCAAAAATACTGAGGTGCATCCCAGGTTTTCAGAATTTGCTCCAGCTGTCAGGTACCACTGTGAGTTGTAGCATTCCTATTAACAGCCTGACAGGCCAGCATCAAGATTGGTGTCTGACATTCAAATGCATAAATATTTGCACAGTTCTGCTCTGCTCTGAACTTTGTCCTTTTGACCTGCTATGTTCAGCTCTTCTGCTTTATATTCTTTCTTGCTAGGTAACTAGGGACACTTTGGGCAAAACCTGTTCATAAAGCACCTGCCAAAAGCTGTGATGGCTCTGACTTTTATGAAATTCCTTCAACAGTCCTTCAGCAAAGTAACCTCTTCTCTTGTTCAACTTTTTTATCTGGGCTCAACTGCTCATGCAGTGCTTAGCCATGGCTTTCCAGCACACTCAGTGAGGGCATTAGCATTCAGTTGTATGGTGCATTGTGGCCATTAACATTTTTTAATGCAAACTCCGCTTCATTCCAATACTGTCATTAGTCATGTTTATTTCTGTCCTGTGCAATAGCCAGTGAAAACTGGGACCTGCCATGCTGGCCCCTGCAGAGGAGAGCAGCAAACAGGGCCTCCACATTCTGACCTGAGCAGATCCGAATTGGGGCAAAAAAGGAAGTCAGAGGACACATAAGCAGCACAAACAGTGCAGTCAAATCCAGAAGGCTGGATTTGAATCTGGGTGGATTAAAAGGAAAAGACACAGCTAAGTGAGCAGTCTGAAAGAAAACTAGATGATGACAAAAGAGGACTCTAACACTGTAAGACCAACAGTTACAAAAGCATTTGCGGGGACGAGGGAAGAAGCAGCATATACCTGCCAGTACACAGGAGATAATTCAAACCTTACTATTCTGATAGGGGAATAAACTTGAGGATCAGAAATATACCATCATAAATATCTTATCTCCAACATAACACAAGCCATATTGAATCTCCTTCCATAATCCCATCCTCAGAAGAGAAAGAGAAATAGCAATGCAAATAGAAGCAAAAACTAGAGGAGGGCAGTGAATACATAATTTTGAATTTTCATTCATCTTTTTTTCTGCTCTTATTTCTAAATTTTTATTTTAGTTACATCCAAACCAATTGTAAAATAAATTCATTAACTCTACTCCCTCCTAGCCCCTGTAGAGAGAGCCTTTTACTCATGATACCTCTACATATTACTAACCTGGAAGAACTGGAACTTTCAGAAGAGATTTTGTTTCTGCATTTTACGTTTGGGAGATATTTACAGGCAGACTGGGATTTTGATTGCTGATCCATATTGAATCTGATGACATTTTAAAATTTCTTGTCACTGTTTGTCTAATCAATATTACACACCACATCTGAAGCTTTGTGGTTTGAGAATTTGCATAACTAAGCAGTCTTTGTGTACAACTGATATATATATATATATAGGTTTTTATTTTCAATCGAGGACAAATGTGTAATGTAGATATTCTCTTCAGTTGGATTGAGCTAAGATTGCCATGCTGGTTTTTTTCCACTGGGTGAATCTTACAGCAGCACATCTCAGTGTTATATGAGCCATTATGAATGTCTGGGAACAGAATATCTCAGTCATTTATCATTATGCAATTATTTGACTTCCTCATTGGCAGGGGAAGGTGCAGGAAGGACAAAAATGCTTTTATTTTGCCAATTATTTATTTGAAGTATATTTCAGTTGACGTCATAGGATCTTCCTTTATCACTTCATGAACACACATCAGCCATAAGATCCTAAATGTGCTTTGCACCATGGAAACCTCCTTGCTGAGAATTCTTTGCCCCAGTACAGATGTGCTTGTTACTTTAATGTGTGGCATTCTAATCAGCTCTTTTCAGTCTCTGTTAAAAGTCCATAATGCTAATTTGTTTGATTAATTTTGAAAGAGCCCAGCCAGATCATCCCATTAAGTTAATGCTACTGATTTTTAACAGATGTTTAAAATAGAAAATGCTACTAAGGGGAATAGTGCAAGAATTGCAATAGTCTTTTAGAAGCTGAATTTTAGTTACAATAGGCTAAACAATTTTAAAGCTTCATTCTATAGGTACTCTAATAAAGGGCTATGAACTGTGGATTTAGCTAAAATGATAATAGTTTGTTTTTAGTTAATATCTAGAGGGTCTCATTTGTTGTATGAGCTATTCAAGTCTCTCAGCACTTTCAAAGGAAAGTCTGAGGCACCTAGATCACTTGCTGCAAATGTCACTCTGATAATGGCTGAGGACCTCTCTTTAAAAGGCTCTAAGTGAAAACATTTGAAGGGCTGCCACGTGGATAATTGTTGAAACATCCTGGATGCAAAATGTGGGAATGGTATCAAAAACAGCAGATCAATTCAGCTGCAGTAGCATCACAATACTTTCTGATTGTGATGTAGGGTTTAAATCCACTCAGATTTTGTATCCATACAGGATTAGAGTATTGTTCTATACAAGAGAGATAAGGATTTGAAAGAGTTGGAAGATGGTAAAAGTAATGAAAGGGAAAGTAATTTACACCACACTGCTTAGGGTGATCAAATACAGAGCGGCTAGAAAGAACATTTTGGTAAAATGCATGTGCACAAGCTACTTTTCATGATGTAAGGAGTAAAAAAGAGTGAAAGGAATATTGTCCAGTTATTTTCTATTCTTTTAATCCTCCTTCATTTTTCTGTTTGAAACATTAAAATAGTGCAGTTTTAAGTTTTTGTTCCTGTTAAGCTGAAAAGTTACAGTGCAGCAATTGAATAGTGAAGAGTAGAGTTGAGATGGAAGGAGTTTTCCTCCTAGTCTATGTGGTCATTTATAATACAGAAAGTCAGTTCACTTCTTAACATACTGGCATTTCATGGCAGACACAGGAAAACAGTCTGTGTATTTAGTGACTCTTCTGATCGTACAAATAAATGCTTTCTGTAGTTTTGTACCTCCTGTTTTAAATGATAAGGTTGCTTACATCAGTTGGACTTTTAAATGTTCATCTTATTATTTTGCTAAATGCAATTGATACAAATAATTGGCTGCTGTGGCAAGATTATGCCATAAGCCACATTATTGTAAATACAAGTATTTAATAATAGGCAGGAGCACATGAGCCCTTTAAAAGCATATTCTGTTTTTGTGGGACTGTTCACAAAGATATTACAGTTACTAAAAGAGAAAAAAATATGCAATATATCTTGCATTAAAATACTTGTTTGTAAAATTAATTTCATTTAAAATATTTTATTTTTACTGCTTTGTTGAGCCCTTAGACCCCTTCATAAAGGATTAGAAACTCAGGCCTGTTAATGGATAATGTTGCTGGTCTATAGGCCTCTAATTTTAAAATTGTTGGCTTTAGCCTCATGCAAGAGGATTGCCTTACTCCTTTAAAACAATAATCTGTTTGGGCAGCTTAAATTCTAGCATTTGGCCACAGAGGAGGAAGAAAATCAGGATGTCCTTGGAGAAAATTGTAGAGGGCTTTCCTTGTTGGATATACTTCTGTGGGCCCCAGAAAAAAAATGAAGTCCAGAATAGCTTTTGGACTAACCAGCTAACAAATTGATCCAACAGTTAGAAGCATAAATATTCTACATGACAAAACCTTACAGAGTTTGGCCACGTAGTGTGCGTCTGAAAGTTAATGAGCTGATTGCATTTCCTTTTATACTGTCTTTTCCAACTCATATTGCCCAGGCACAATCAAGTTTTACTTCTTCCTCTGCTTTCATGACTTTAGGCTTCATCTATATTAATGACAGGATTGTGTAAAGATAGAGACATTGTTAAACTGAATCTGCAGTGTTTGTGGGGTATTTTTTCCAATGGTCTTCTCACTGTCAGCTTGAAAGTTATGGCATTGTAAAGGTGCATCTATTACTCTGAATTGCTAATACAGCTCCCATGCTCCTATGTACACACAGACTGCTTTCTTTTAATAGTAATCAAAGGTTTGTGCTAACAGTCTGATGAGAACATTCTCTGTTTCTGAAGGAAAATATGTTAGTTACCAGATTGGCTGTTGCTTACAATTGCCAGAATCTCACCTGAGAGTAGGTCTGGGTTTGGCTGGGATAAACTGCTCAAAGTTGAAGTCACCACGGCTACCTTGAGTTCTGCCAAAAGTCTAACATGTACTCAAAACTCTGTAGAACAGTAATGAAGAGCTTATAACAAATAGAGGAAAGAAAATAAATTAGAGTTAAATGAGGCAAACTTAAACTGAAAAGTCAGGAAAGATGGTGTGTGCCTTCTTCTCTGTGTCATCCTAGTTCTGACTCTGTATCTCCTGATTTCTCAATGATGGAAGGAGATTAGCTGGAGCAGACTGGTGTAAAGTTTTTGTTCTGATACAATAAACAGTGTGTGTACCTCTTGAAGGACAAAATGTATCTAATTTCAATCCTGAATCCTAGGTAGTATTTCAGGGCCAGTGCACAGATGGGATTTATCAACAGTCTGATGGCAACATGGCTATCGTTTGTGGGCCCTTGTGAGGGGTGAGGGAAGGTTATGTGGCCAAATTAATTCTAAGGGCAAAGTCAAGTGATAGTTGTTAAAATTACTTTCTCCAGTGATAGTTGTTAAAATGACTTTCTCCTTTCCCCTTGTTAGGAGACACACTTTCTTTTCCACCACACAGAGAAAGGAAACGTTAGTCACATTCACCACACATTGAAACACTTATTTATTGAAAAGATAACCCTTCCTAATGCAGAAAAATAGATAATTTTCCCATTTGCAATAACCCAAATGCTACTGTAGATCCCAGAAGTTCCTTGGCTCTTCCTTTTTTCCTAGTACTAATATCTTGTTTACAAAAGAATGTCAGGTTACTGCTTTGATTTCTTGTTGGTGCTCCTCAGCACCTATTTGTATTAGAGTATTGCAGCCTGTTTACTCATCAATTCTCTTCCTTTTTAAGAAATTCAGTCCATTTAAGCAACAATGAGCTTTTGCTCTCATAAGAGGTTCAGCAGAGTGACATAATGATAGATAATGTCATATACAGTACATAATTTTACATAAAGCATATAAAACTACCTAATATATTAAATAATGTTGTGTTAATATGATTAAGAAAAAAAGTCAAGCATATGAAGTCCAAATTATCTATAAATTGGTAACTGCATCAAATATTATGTGTAAATCATGTCCTTTCCTTAGGCTTGTTGCTATTTTGTAAATTACTTCTCTGTAACAATATATGAACAAATGAATTTAACTTCACCTTTTGTGTAACAGCACAACAGTTTCAGTAACACATAAGTAAGAGGTGCAATTTTGCAGTAACAGAGGTACAACATACATGGGAAGACAAAAAATAAAAGGATTTTTTTTAACCCTAGAGTGGGAAAAGATTGAGACAGACAAGCAGAAACATCTATTGAGCTCTTCTCTAGTCTTTTTCTTGATTTTTAGCTCTGCTACTTTTACTTGTTTTTACTTCTGCCCTTATGATACTGTCTGCTTCCAGATTTGTTAACCATTTGTCTGATTCCCTGATGATCTATGATCTATTTGGGTCTTGTGAAAGGCTAGTGAGTGAGAGCTTTTTTTAAAATAACAGCAGAATAATGTTGGGATGGGATCCTTTCTCTCTGTTCTTTTTCTGACAGTCTGCTGACAGGCTGGGACTTGGTTTCTTTTAAATGAATATTTTTCTTTGTCATTGCTCTGAACAAACAGATCTGAAAGGATGTATTGCAGATATTTGTCTATTTGTCTTCTGAATATGAATTCAGAAGACACACTAATCTGAATTCATGGACACACTAATTTTATTTTTCAAAGCTGTAGATTTTACCAGGTGCACTTCCCTCTGACATTCTCATTCTCATTTTTAATTGTCTGGCTCCTTCACCTTTGCCAGAGCCCAGTTTTTCCCCATTTCCTCTAAGAGCTCTCTTGAATTGAACAATGGAGGAGCTAATTAGGTTAATTCATTATTACTTGCAAGACCTTTTTGTTTACTCACTAAAGGGGCAATTGTAACTCAAAGCCCCTCTGGCCAAGTATCTTCAAACAGAATAATGAGGAAAAGGCTTTAATGGAGTAAAGGAAAGGAGTGTTGCACCAGCTGTATGCTGGCAGGAACTCAGAGAAGGACTCCACTCTCACCTCTTCTCTCTCTGGGTTTTCAAGCTGTTTTATGACCGAAAATGGCCAGCCAGTTGCTATCCCTCACCTGTTGTAAACTTACAAAGCATGCAGAATGGTGGTAAGTGTAGACATCAGCTGTGGACAAGGATTAGGACATTAGATGTCCACTGTTCTGACTCAAAATGAGACCCAGTGTCGCAGCATAGAAGGTGCCAGAAGACATGAAGCGGTCTCTTAATCATACCTTGATGTTTCCAGCTGAAAACACCCAGTGGAGATAAATATGGTTTGAAACAAAGCTCCAGCTGTGAATTGCTCAATTCATCTCAGTGTTCTCCCCTGAGCTCTTTTGATCCTACAGTACTGCCAAGTGTGCCTATTATTTAGTGTGAGATCTTTTACCTTACCTGTATTTATTTATTGCTAGCCTCCTGAATAGTACCAAAGCAAAATCTGTGTTATCCTTGAGCTGAGGATCTCTCTGACTCAGATAAGCCAAATCTTAAAGCTAACTTGACCCTTTACACCCTGAGAGGCAGAAAATATAATGGTATGAGTTAGGGATTTTCAGAGTAATTCCAAATTGAAGAGCATCTTTTATACAATTAGCAAATCCCCTTAACTGGAGAAGAGTTACTAATTCTTTGCAGTACCTTTCAGGTTCAATTCTACAAAACTATGCATGATATCTAAGTTCACTTCATTTGACTCTCTTTCTAGTGACAGAAAGCATGAGGGAAATGTTCTGTTTTCTCCCAAACTGTACAGTGGGAACTATCAAGTTACTGGGGTCTTTCTCTCTCTCTCTTTTCTTTTTATTTTCCTCTTTTATTCTTTTTTTGACATACTGAGTCAAAGTAAAGTTCTTGTCTCTCATGATGTTCTCCTATGCAACTGGGCACATTTTTCCCTCAAGGAACAGTAAGAGAAAGACTATGACAAAATCATATCAGGATGTGAGAGCAAGCCTATAGTAGTGCCTCCTCTACAGTTTCCCATCCGTGTCTGGAAGATGGTTCTCCAGCCATCTGCATCTTAGGACACCCTGACTAGGGAATCTGCTTTCACTTCACTTTGCATCTGCCATTGTTACGAAAATGAAAATAGAATGGCACTGACTTTGGAAGCTGAGGTTTTGTGCTTTGCTTTAGTTGTTGTTTTTTTGTGGCCTTCTGACCTTTTCTGAAGAAAGGTACTCCAGAAGTGTTAGCTGGTCTAGAAGCTAGTTATTGAAAATCTGAGTGTGAGCATAGATATAGGGGTCTTCTTTAAGTGTTGGATCTGTGAACCAAAAATACAATATCATCATGCAGTAATAGATGAAAATTGTAAACATTTTGGTACTTCCCATGGCAGATTTTTGTGAGGCAATTGCTTGGGTCATCAAACTAAGACTTTTTTTAGTGCAGTGTCAAATTTAAATATGTTATTTTAAAAGTCAGTGTTTTGCCCTTTGCTTTTTGCCTGTGTCTTGCTGTGGTAAAGGACAAATATCTCTTGATAAAGAGCAGAGTTGTAAATGATAAGATAGTGTCTGAAGATGACAGCCTTCACTCATTGTAATTATGTGTAAAGGAGTACTGTTATTGTCTTAAGTGCTGCTGTCATGTTCAGTTCCTGCTCTCGGAGAAATTTCTGCTCCTTTCAGAGCAACAGACTGACTCAAGGAGTCAGTTTTGTACTGTGAAAATTGGTATGAACTGTGACATTCTGTGGTTCTCTCCAGTTTTTTTCTTGGGTCATTAAAAGTTGAAAAGCTTGTTATTGGGGTCCTCCTCAAGTGTGCTTTCAGTGATCTGCTCAGTAGATGGATGACAGGCTGCCAGTTTCCTGAACCCTGTTGGACATTATGAATCTGCTCCTTTTACTGAATGGCATGGGAAACATTCTGGGCTTGTAATGATGAAATATCATGAATGTTCATGGACTATGGTTGTATGGTTTAGCTACCTTTACCCTAATGTAAGAGCAGAGGGAGTAGGCAATTGCCTGGCAGCTGCCAATCTGTATGTTCCTTGTCAGCTTTTCCTGTGGAAACTTGTCCCATACCCTAAAATTACATCTGCATGAGGCACATTACTGCAATTTCCAAACGGAGTACATGCTCAGTGGCCAAAGTGAAATAAGAGTGTTTATAGATTTGCTGCACCTTCATGGTGTGGCTTAGTGGGATTTATCCTCTTTGTCTAGATAAGCCTGCACAGGCATTTTTAACATTCTGACAATTAAGAGGAGAGAATTAAATTTATCTGTTGTTTAATGGAGAAGAGTCCCTGTGCTAGAGCCTGCTTCTAGTTAAAACTGGTTTTGATTTTTATGCTGCAGGTTTCAGTCCCTAGAGCAATAAAATGTTACTCTTTATTTCCCTTAGGAAATAAAGTATCCCACCCGCAGCCAAGAAGCTGTGTAAGTGGCACATAAATTTGTGTGGTGCCTGGTTTTCCTAATGGGCTTGGTTCCACTGGCTACACACATCATGTCATTAGAATGCTTTCTGTACCCCACTGTCTTGAATCTTTTCTAAATAATGCAAGGAACACAAAGCTGTATGTCTTATCACTAATGATGGGTACCCAGAGATGTCCTTGAGTCCATTTCCAGGTCACCTGTCATGCTTTTTTCGCATGAGGTCTAGTGAAAACAGTATAGTATTCTGCTTTCCTGATTCAGGAAAAAAATCTGGCATGCAGCATACTGATTTATCAATAAGGTTATCTCATTCTGCTTTAAAGTAATACTGATTACTGCTACTATTATGAGTCCTCTCTGCCTCTTCTAGAATCCCTCCTTTTCTTTTTTCACCATAGTGTCCTCAGCATTGTTCCTTGGGATCTGTTAGCCAGCAGTGTTGCTCAAAGGACCTCATTTCAGAAAAATTTAAATGTATGATTGAGGCCAGATTCATGATTCAGCTGTATCTGGAAGATTATTAAAAAAAACAAAAATGGTACAGAAAATCATGCATAACAACACAGAAATGCTTTTTTAAAATAATGCATCACTGGTTATTATTAACAAGATAATTCAGAACTGGATACAGACCCACAATTATGGCAGGGATGTCAATTTTTCTGAACTGGTTTATTTGTCATGTTTGATGCTTGTAAACAAATGTCTTAAAAATGTTTTAAGTAAATAAATGTAGGGAACCAAGGAAAGCAAATGGAATTTCTGCATTACCCTACTTATATATATTGCTAAGTGTTTTCAAATTAAAAGCATTAGCCAATGTATTGGCAAAACAATATTGTTTCAGTTACTCCTAAGATCACTTTAAATCTTCTGTCTTTTGTAGTCATTTAAGACTCCTTTTCATAAATTGCCTTTAGCCCTTTTTATTAGCTTTGGCTATAGCTGTTGGCTCTGTTAATGAATTTTATTTGTTTCTGCTTGTGTCCCAAAACCAAATTACTGTAACTAATGTACCACTGTAACTTTTCATAACTGTCTGTTCCTGAAAGGAAAAAGCAAGTTCATCAAGTCAAAATAGTAACACTTTTATGTCCTATTAAATAACAACCCAAAGAAAATTGTGCTGGTGTCTACAGGACTCAGCATTAAACCTATGAAATTTAATGTACTGTAGCAGATTGAGATTTGACACAATTTCCCTCTGTGGAAATTGTCTTCCCTGTCATAATACCCATACTAAGCAGCAGAACTGGGATAAACCACAACAGGAATGAGCCCCATTTGGAGCATATGTTACTGTTCCAGCAAGTCAAGTTTAGTAGCAGGTTTTTAAAATAGTCTAGGCTGTGCCCAGAAAACTTTAGGGCTGTCTATGTGGTTATGGAAATTTTGCAATTCCTTCATGTTTAACAAGCTGTCTCATGTATTTTTCATTCATTAAGCTCTTTGGCTTTCCACATAAATAGACTTACTGAAGTATTAGGGAAATAATGAATGGTTGTTCCATCAGCTTTGAGTGAATATGCAGGTGTTACAGTAATTGATGAAGAAAGAAAATGGCTTTCCAGCTCATGCAGCAGTGCAAAATGTGATTGTACACAAGAGTATTGAAGAAATTAGAGTAAACACAGCAAATGTTTGATTAAAATTCTATTTTCTCCAACCAAATCAACCAAATCAATATGTTCCATGCCAATTTTTTTTTCCCAGTGAGTTTATTTCTCTAGCTCTGATTATGCTGGGCAATAGCACTGAGAAGAATTGTCTCAAAGTCATCTACAATGAGCTTATAATCTAAATCGCTGAAAGAGGTTATACTGTTTTAGGCTTACAGTATATAACATTGCTTCCCATAAATTTTGAAGAAATACTTTTAGAAATGCATTATTACATGTCACTGCAGTACAGACTGCAACAGGAGAGAGCCAGAGGTCTGTGACATGCAAACAAGGCAGAAATTGCTGCAGATTTGAGGAGGGTAAAAAGTAAACACAGTCCATGAATAGTGAAGGATGATATTGCTTATGCATGAAGGCTACTGTGAATACTTGGAGCAAACTTACCCAACTACTTATGTATTAGACACAATTGTTTGTTAATTTATGTCTTGCATTTTGTCTTCCTTTACCTTTCATCTACTTTCAGGCCTTCCAAATCATGACAAGTATGTTTGGAGGCAGTGCCTCCTTACTGGACCCGCTTTCTTCATGGAAACACATTAAAGAGAGCAAATACTAAACTTAACTGAAAACAGGGAAGAGGAAAAAAGTATACTTTAAGTTTGAATTGAATTCATTAAAGGAAAAAAATCACTTCTCAATAGTTTAAAGTTGTGCCTTTGCTCTGTGTCTATGAGAATAATTTGTGTAAATAGTTTTGCAGCATATTTTGTTACTTAAACTCTAAATTTGAACTTATGCAAAATATGATTATTTTTCAATTATTCATTCTATAAGCAAATATTCAGACATGCTTGCGTATGTGCATGTGTTTTATTTGTATGATATATTTTACAGATGATCTATTAGCAGTAATGCCAAATTATCTCATCTAGATTGTCTGGCAGAGTCAGGGGTCAGGACCATCACTGGTGTAAAGATGATTTTTGTCCAGTTTGGATGTTAGTAGAATAGACTGTTTACCATCAGAATATCCTGAGATTAGTAAAATGTAGTTCAAACTTGCTAATTTTGTGAGACTCAGCTCGTGTTAGGCACACTAAATTAATGCAGAGAGCTAATAACAAACTCAACAGGAAATGAAGAATTAATGTTCTCTATTTATAAAGCCAAAGAAGCATTTCTATAAAGTCAGATCTTGTTACTAATTTTTTAGCCCTTTTATACAGTTTTCTTGATCTGGCACAAAAAGGTGCCAGGTCAAGAAAACTGTATGAAAGGGCTAAAAAATAGTAATTTTTAACTATTACTGATAGTATTTCTTAACTATTAAAATTACTTTTTTTTTAAAGCTATTTTTTATCACGTCCTTTTACATGCAGTAGTGTCCAAATGAGAGATGTTTCAAAATTCATTGTCTGCTTTATTTCATCAGTTAAAAGGAGCATGTTTACATAGTCTTTCTTTCTGCATGTTTAGCTTCATTTAGTACACAGTGACCTATTTAATTCAATATTCTATCGAAATCCTCTGTGGATACATTGACTCTACTTATATCTTATCAAAATCTTTGGTATAGCAACATCCTACCCTACAAATACCTTGTAAGAATATCATCACTACAATTCCACAGCAGTTCTAAGACTTTTCAGTCTGAAGGATTAGCACATAACATAGCAGTGTGTTTTGTCATCTTTTAGCCAATTAAAAAATAATTTCTATTGTTTGAACTACAAACCATGCATACTTCTGTCATACTAACCAACTAGATTTCCAATCAGCAGAGTATGGCAAGCCTTATTTTTCTCTGTCTCATACTAATGTAAAAAAAAAAACCTCTTTATATAATCAACTGCATAATTTCATCAGTGTTAGGAGAAAAATCTGTGTGTAAAACCCAATCTGAAGGCTAAAATATTGACAATGAGAAGGATGACTGTTCTACTTTATTCCTCATGAAAAGTTAAAATTATTTCATTGCACCAATAGTTTCAAACACCCCAATTTTTAGTGTAGGGGGTATCTGCCTTTCAGAGGCTGTAGGCCTTGAGGTAACTTTGTTCTTGGATGGTGTTTCTTATTCTGTGAACAGGCAAGAGTGACCCAGCTGGACAGCAGCCCTCAGGTGCTCCACAGAGCCTTTACTACCTACTTGCAATTAACCCATTAATGCTACAGTTTTAATTTGGAAGATAGATTCATCTATGATCCAGGAAGTTTGGAAAGGACTGATTTTTAAATCATTAAAACATACAAAATGGAGATTGAACATTTCTGTTACATTTTATATTAATTTTATAGCACTATGTTCTTCCATGTAGCGAAGTATGTTTTCATCTCTAAGAATAAAGACAGGCTGTCAGGTTTATCCTGATACATTTATTTCTTTAGTTAACTATTTCAACAAATTATTTTATATTTTATTTTCTTTGTTTTGATTTCAGAAACCATCAGAACATGGTAAAACCATGTTATGGTTAATCATTATAAACATGATTTTTATTTAGGCTCCCTTTCTGCTCCTCTGGTCTGTTCAATGTCTGTTCAAATTGTTTAAAATATGAGTATCCAAGTAAATTTTAGGAATAGAAGATGGACAAAGGAGGGAAGTGTTCACTGTTGGTTAACTTGGCAATTTTGAGTCCATGTCTCCCATGTAATGACAGGTCATGTAATACTTTTGTCAGTGCCAGGTGAATGATGCTCCTCAGAGGCATCTTTCAAGGACTTCTGGCATCTTTTAGCCCTTTCACATAGCTGGGTCACAATCAGTATTCTGATTTAATAGATTTTATTTTTAGATATATATTTTTAGATATTTTTATTTATTTTTAGATTTTGAAGATTTTAAATTTAGGACACATAATTAAGTAATTTAGTGAGGCATTCTAAGTGTCATAGACCATTGTATTTTGCACATTTGCATGTGTATCGCTCCTGAAATCCCACAATCTGGCAAAGCATGACTATAACTATTTGGCAAAATTAAGACTTTCAGAGAGACACTAGATTTGTATTGGGAAGTCCCAAAGGAGCTGCTAGTTTTCTTTTTAGTCAGTTCTAGGAGGTTTATTATTTAGGAGGTTTATTTTCTAGGAGGTTTATTATTAGCCATCTTCTTACAAAAGATATGGTGCTTTGTTGCTTCATCCTTATTTGGATTTGACTGGCCTCAGCTTCCAGCAATAGTTCTCATTAAGTGTTTCTCCACTAGATAATTGTATCATGTACTATCCAGAGGATTTTTGTCTTGGTTTATTTTTTCTGATGACAATGCTTATCCTTTGAAATCAAGTCAGTTCTCAATCTTCTTTTTCAATAAGAGTAACAGATTAAGCTCTTCAATTCATCACTGTAAGATTTTCTTCAGGCCTCAATCTTTCTTGTAGGTCTTTTCTCCTCCCTATCCAGTTTCTTAACATGCATTTAAGACTAGGGACACTACACAGATGTGGATTTTCAGTGTCAGTTTTGGAGCTGTTACATATAAAGCTGCATTTTTTCCAGGATCACTGAGTTAATTTCTGCAAATTTAAATACCCATAATAGTGCACTTTTTTTTTTTTTTTTTTTTTTCAGCTAAGAGTTAAAAAAAACTATTTACC
The DNA here is from genome assembly GCF_028018845.1 of Melospiza georgiana. Taxonomy (NCBI): domain Eukaryota; kingdom Metazoa; phylum Chordata; class Aves; order Passeriformes; family Passerellidae; genus Melospiza; species Melospiza georgiana. Next base: position 50,245,840 of record NC_080432.1, on the reverse strand, counting down.
TTTTCTATAACAGATGGCTTTGGACCCAGATGTTCTTCATTGCTTGGAAAAAAAACCAGCCTTCTGAGATCTTTTTCATTAGGTGACCCACAGAGTTTATTATGGTTTGCTGAGGACCCTCACTGAAACAGGAACCTCACAGAGGACCCGTACAGCTGTAGTTTTTATTACCTGGTTTTTTTCCTACCCATTTTCAGACCAAAGGTGTAGCAGAATGATAAACTCTTGCCTAGAAAGGAAAGGATCTTCAGAGATTTAATGATAGTGCCAAGAGAATGTCAGGGTAGATCTGCATAATTTCGTATTGGAGAAGAAGGTATGCTTATAGCTCTAGATCCAAGCCAGCCATCATGCTCTGTGTTCTACTGACCAGTAAACCCACCACTATTAGGCCACTATTAATATTTAGAAACCACTGAAACCATCTTCTCAAAATGTAATTTTTTTCTATTGGATGGCAAGAGAAACAAATTTTCACATTTTTTTACTCAAGTTATTTCACTAAGTATACTGCCTCTAATGCTTCAAGGTGACCTTAAAATTCCCAAGTCTCTGTTTTTTTCACTTCATGGTATCTTTTTGTGTCTAAAGTTGTATCTAACATGTATTTCCATAAAATGCTTCTTAGAAGTGTCATTTCTCTACCAGAAATCTTATAGTTAAGCCACTGGGATGATGTATCTAGAGCTAACCCGATTAAATGTTTATAGGATTAGGCCAGAGATCAGATATGCCATAACATAGCACAAGGTAAATTACATTGTCTCAGTTTACAAGGATATACAGCACTTTGTGAGTTTTCTGTATTTTGCAGTTACCCTACTCTCTCTTTGAGTGAGGAAGCTTAACAACTAAAAACTATAAAATAATAAATATGATATAAAGTGACACCAAAAAATGTTGGGAAGTTGCAAAGCGCAGCAGTCCTTGCTGTGGAGACGATTTTCCAAACCATATGAAGAAGAAAGGTAGTGAGATGTAGTGAGATGACTACAGAAGTTTATAGGGAAGTAGAGGAAAGCATAAAAATCCTAGTTCTAATGAATTTCATGCTCTGTGAGAATTTTGGGAAAGATTCTTTCCAGCATGAGGTTGTGAGGTTTGGGACAAGGAGTAAGGAACTTAACTATCTAAAGCATACTAATGGAATGGAGTCCCAGCTTGCATTTGCTAGTTCTTCCATTAGTTTTAGGGATCAAGAGATACATGTTAAGTAGAATATATTGCAAGATGATTTAGTCCCTTTCTGCTTGTCAATATAATTTGACTGATATTTTATTACAATTTATTAAATTTTCTGTAAAGTAGTGTAGAAAGATGGAAGTCTAAATATGTATATTTGATGGAAGTAAAATATTACAGACCAGAAAATATATTAAATTTTTATTAATTTGCAGTAAAAACAATGGGGAAAATATGGAATTAAAAACTTCTTATTTGGTCTTCGTGTTCTTATTTTGTTCAAGACCCATTTAATCTGAAATATATCCACATTTGAACGAGTAAATTACAGTATATTTCATGTAACTATTTATGGTTAAGTTTTTAAACTTTAAACTATCTTTTACATGTAGTGAGATTTGAGAGGAGAGCCCTGTTTACTTGTATCAATTATCACTTGGTAGATTGACAGAGTTTTAATTTCAGGTATTAGCATTAGTTTAATAAACAAGGTTGGAGGATAAAAAAAATTGGGAGAAGACTTTATAAATCTGCCAACATAATCCAGACAAAAGCTAGCTATGTCAATTCAGAAGCATTTGGACACCTCTTTAAAATTCAGAAAACACTCAGAAAAAATTCTTTGCAGGAAAAAAAAACAGGTGATTTCTTGGAAGAGGGCCACAGCACTTTGTATTTGGGGTTCTTCCTGGAATTACCACAGCCTTTCCTGAAGATTTTCTTTCTATTATTATTGAAAAATTGATTCCTCAGTATTGCAGCTCAAACAGCAGGAATGGAATTTCTGTTATTTCATTTTTCTGTGCTCCTGAAACTTGAATTGTACCAGCTATTGCCTTGCACATGTATAACAGTTATGCACCAGAGAACCCAAAAGAACAGGCAGAAGATCAGAGTGCATTTTGTATGTGTTCATTAAGAACTGTTAATATTCAGTAGGGATTATTAAGATAGCAGTTCTTATCCACAATGTCTTGTCAAGAGTCAATGCCTGATAGAGGAGGCTCTAAAATCCCTTGTTACTGCAGAAGGAGCAGGTCCATTTGGCACTGGAATAAACCCTCTCCCCAGGCAGGTCATAAAAAATCATGGAATCATACCGAGGGGTGCCAGATCAAAGCAGAAGTCTCTTCAGTTCCACATCCCACTTGATTGTGAGTGGCACTTTCCTTTTTGTCTTTTATCCCAGCACTTTCCTGCAGAGATTTTTACTCAGCTCTGGCTTCTTGCTGACACAGCCAGTCTGGCTCACTCATTGTTTCAGCACTTTCCATCATCAGTCACAGCTGTTCAGGGTGAGTGTACATGCTGCTAGGCAGAATGCAGCACTACAGACATCCAAATGAATGCACAGGGTGCAGAGCAATGAATATTCAGCGCTTCTGCCTCCCATGTTGAAAAAGGGACATCTCCTTGTCCACAGTCCCATTTTTGCATTACCTTCATCAGGAAAATAAACACCTCTTGCTCCAGGAGGAAAAGGGAAGGAAAAAAAGAGAGTACAAGTGAGCATATTGAATCAAAGTCTTTTTTTACCCTTTCCTCTGATATCTATTTTATAATCTAGGTTGAGGGCAATATCTAGCTCTTCCTTGCACTAGAATCATTCCTCCAAACTAAATTTTTAAATATCTTTAATTACACTTAGTGAAGGTAAGACATGAGTGCTGTTTTAATATTCTAGATGGTCTTGTGGATTAAAATTAGATTTATACATTTGCATAATAAAAGTAATGTTGTGAAAGAAAGTAGTTTGAGTATGTGAGAGGTAATTGCATTGTATGACTTGCCTTGGGCAACCCTTATTGGATTGAACTCAGCACCAGCCATTATACTGCTTGAGCATTTTGTATTTTTATGTAGCAGTGCAATAGAATTTAAATTTTATGCACAATTAGTTCTGTATTGATCTATAGTTTGTAGGTAGGGTTAAGTTATAAAACTGAGTGTAAGCCTCTAATGCAGCTTTTCCTTTGGTGGAAAGGAAGGAAGCATAAATAAAAAATCAAGTTGGTGGAGGGAGGGAAATTTGTGCTGGGCAGTGCCTCTCGAGTACAGTATTTCATGCTCAAGAAGCTCAACATGAGTATTGACAAATCATCTAAGTCCTTTAATGATACCACTTAAATTTGAGTTTCTCCCCTACCATTTGCCTTTACACACTACAATATTTGAAGAAGGAGGTGAAGCTGAGGTATTTATGAGTGCAGTGTATAAAATGGAAGGCTCTCTTTGCTGCTGTCATGTCTCAGAATATTTTGAAATATTACTTCACAAGCTGACATGGCAATAAAATGACCCAATCAAGTGTGACACAATATTTTACACAGTATTCAGATTTAGGGGTAAATAGTCAGTTTCTTTCTTCATTCTAATGAGTTTTAAGTAAAACAAATACCTTCTAAGAAGATAGATATCCTTACAGCAGCCCCAAAGAATTTATAACACACTCAGTCTCTCAAATAAATCTATCATCCTATGCAGGAGTGGGGCAGAGTCAGAATGCTAATTTATCTCTTAAGTCTCATGATTCAATTTTTTAAAGTTATCCTCATCACTCCAACGAGCCTTCTCTTTGCCAAGTGCCCTCCTGATATGAGACCTGCCACATCACTGGAGGTTTCTAATGATGAGCCAAAAAATTACGTGCAGACAGAAGTTGCCTGAACACTCCTAGTCTTCCACTTTTTATGGTTTTTAAATACTACCATTTAAATTAGTGTTGCTATTGTTCTGGTCTTATGGTCTTCATGCTACACACATCTGCTTCTGATTCCCCTTATTTCTTGAGACAGTAAGTCTTTTCACTGCTTCTTGCTGATCACGCTTTCCTCAAACATTCTTTCATTGGTGTATTTTTTTTTTTTTATTTTCAAATACACTGAATCTGGAGTGAAGAGTACTCTGAGATGAGAATTTAAATGCACACGGAAGTTCCTTTTGAAATGCATGATTGAAAAGAATGGGTTTGGGACAAGAAGTTGATCTCCCAGCAGGGAAGAGTCATATTTTCATTGTAGATGTGGTTTATCGCATTCCTTAAATTAAATCTGACCTCTGTTACTCTGCCTTCCTTTATCTATGATGACTTTTACAGCAGCTCTTCACCTAAGTGCTTTATTTTACTTCTCCTGTGACACCAAAGTTTAAGGGAATGCTTAGATGGGAGTGATGTGTTCAGTAGTAAAAATATCCCAAGTCATTCGTATGCACCCTCTCCCTTCACACCAGCCCCTCTTACCCCTGCACCTTTTTTACTACCTCTTAGTTGCATTGGTACAGTTCTTTCTGAGTTCAGGAATGAAAGAAATCACTATTTTACTTAAGCAAAGCAAGAAAGCATATGTGATGAATGTTTCCATGGTCAGGTTTACAAGTGGTTGGATTGGCATGGCTGAGATCATAATGGACTGGAGAAACCCATTCCTTTAGCCTGGCTAGTGCCATTGCTTCATGCAGTCATTCCTTGGAGAAGTCTAGACAACATTGTACACACCAGTTGTGTTGGTCCCCATCAGGACCAACTGTTGAATGAATTTCTCTTCTGGGACACATTTGTACAAGGAGATTTAATCAGCATTATCATTGGAAATATTTGATAGCACTTCACTGAAAAGTCAGTTGGAGAGCACTTGGCTTGCCTGCTTCTGTGAATTTTCTGGATAGAGGAATGCTTAAAGCTTGAGGTGCTGTCTTGGGAGAGTTCATCAATTTATGGAATAATCCCTGTTTATTCAGACACCGACGAAGCAGATGTGTTTTGACACATTTTGTTTTCATGATGCCTAGTGTCTTTTGGGGAGCATTCATCCCAAATTATTCCTTTCTAAGAATATTCCTTTACTCAAGGCTGTAATTCCAGGAATTTTCCTGTTCCCAAAGCTGTATTCCATAGACTTACCTTGCTGCCCCTCTCTCACATTGCGCTTACATGCACCATTTTTTGACAGCAGAGCCAGTTTTAGGTATGCCTGAAGTATTTCCTTCTGGATCCCAGGTCCCAGCTCCTAGCCACCTCCAGAAGTGGAGCAACACAGCATTTTTGGGGCTGCATGGAAATGTAAATCAGAGGAATTAGCTGGGTTGACTCCAACAGAGTTGTGATGACAGATTTGCAATGTTCTTTTTAATATGGACAGTTGTCTTATGTAATTCATGATGTCTGCTCACAGCAAGGAAAAGATGTTGTGTGGGATGGTGTTTTTCACTTTTCCCAGTTGTCTGTTCCACACCCAACCCTTCAGAGAACAGTAAACAGGAAAGCTCCTCCACTAACACCTGCTGCTGGAATTGCCTTTGCTTTGCACAGTCCTCTCTGCTTTGTTTGGGTGGGAAACCAGTACTGTGTCAGTAGCTCCTTCAGAAATGAACAATTTTTTTCTTGCACACCTCTAAAAAAGTGGATGTTTTCACAATCTATTAACTTTATTGTGAGGATAACATTAAGGGGACAAAGGGAGAGAAAATTTTTCTCTTATCTTATTAGACCATTAAGGATATGATGAAACTCAATTGTCCTTCAAATTTTGGATGATCTTTAAAAACCTGCCTTTTAGAAAAATGGCCAGAAGGAAAGGAACTTCATTTCATTTTATTGTGTATTTTGACAAGATAATGATGAACTTAATGGCACCCAATTTTAATTAGGTCCTTCAAACCCTAATTGCATTATAAATTCATTATTAATTATTATCTCCATTAAACTGAAATTTTCCAGTGCCAATTTGAGGAATACAGGTTTTGAAGTGCTATTAATGTTTAAAATTATAAAAGAAAACATGGATTATTTGAAATGGCCATTGGAATACTCACCATTTTGGGTTGATAGAATCGTTGGGAACAAAAACAATGCAGGTGTAGCGTGCTATGGCAAGCAAGCAGCTGTACACTGCATTCACTTTCAGAACAGGTAATTATATTTGGGAAATATTAGCATAACTGCTTTAAACTGCTAATCTGATGTTCTTGTGAAGTTTCTGTGCTAGATTACTGCATTATCTAGCATTGTACAAAAAGGAAATTTAATGTATATGATATCATGACTTCATAACCCATCTACAGGGTACAGTAGGGGAAAAGGGAGAGGAACTACTGGGGAAAGAGGCAACATCTGCAAAGATTTATTTCATGGTCTGATCTGTGGGGGTTAAATCAGAGAATTATTGTTTTTCTATGGGTAGCTGAAAGAGAATTCAAGGTCATGATACGTAATGAGAACTTTCCCTCTAAAAATAGTTTAAAGATCAGTCAAGTACCATTTTGAAATAATCATCAGAATTTGGAAAATACACTGACATTTGGAACTATTTTGGTAGCATTCCAACATTTGATTAGGGAGCTTTGGAATGACAAATGAATGTTCTATAGAAACATCAGCTGAATATGTGGATAGTTTTACTGAAGTAAAGGGGTTTTTCTCATGTGGGTATTGTGATTAATATTGAAATTAAAAAGTAAGGTAATGCAGATTTTTGCTCATTGGTAAGCATAGCTTACTCTGTGTGATTCTAAGGATAATATTTCTATTTTGAATATACTCCGTTTTCTAAATGTCTAGTTTTAAAATTTTAGTGTTATAATAATGGTAATGTATTTAACATTCAATGCTAATTATACAGTTATGCACCCAGTGACATTTCTAAGCTGTCATAACACTATAGTTATAATAGAACCAGGTAAAGTATGAATTTAGGAAACTTATTCCTCAGACAGAGTCAAATCTGTTGCTTTTCTGCTGCAGGCTAAGGTAAATCATTGGAGATCTATATAATTTTATCTTCTTTTTAAAATTTTCCCCTTTCCATGATTGTGAATTGTCTAAAAACTATTAAAAGCCTTTGTTTTCTGAATTTTTGGAAAACTGCTTTTACCAACTTGATTCTTTGTAGGCCTTATAAGCAGTGTTGTAGAAGTATTTTTTATTTCAAGTTGGAAGAGTTTTGATGGTTTACATGATATATATTTTTATCCAACTGTATAACAATAATTTTTAATGGAACTTTGAATGAAATTGCTTACACTAACAATTTAATTGTTTTTTCATTGTGTATCTAAACTTCTATATCAAAAATATTTATTTTAAAAGGTCTGTTTTTGCAAGAGTAAGTGCACTCTCCTGAATTATGGAGATGATCTCTTTTCTTCCAAAATCAAGCATTGCAAATGGAAAAATTCAGCAGTAAATATATGTTTAAACTAAAGCGTGAGAAATACAGCTAAGGCATCTAGAAGCAACCTTTATGCAGCCACTCGGTTTCATAGTGCAGTGGCCATTTCATTTAAAATTTTCAAATAATCCTGGAAAATTTAAAGCTTGGCAGTGTCATAAATAATGTTATTGCCCAATTCCCTTCCCCACCACAAAAAAAAAAAAAAATCCCAAAACAAAGCAACAGGCTTGAGTAAGAGGGCATGTTTATATAGGCAGTATAGGTCATGTAAAGGTTGTGTCATTGTGAAAGCACACATGTAGAACAGAAGTTAGCATTATTTTTAAATATACGATTTTAAACAGGTTCATATGCTTCCCCTTGACTTCCTGCTTTTCAGAAAAGGTATATGAGTTCACCTGTTGGGAAAATGAGTATTTCTAATAGGATGTTGCTTATTCTGTTTGGAAAGTGGCCAGATCTGCTGTTTTACTTACAAGTACATCAGCACAAGCATTCACGTGACTACTGAGCATTAAACATTTCTGCAGTACCCTTAGCTAGCAGTACATCACTGCTTTCCAGCTATGTGTGCTGTGTGCATTCCCTTCACTGTAACTCCTTGTGTTATCATTTACCTTTTTGAATATTTTCTCCTTTTTAGAAAGGGAATGAGAGCTGAGCCCCTTGAGTGTGTCTAATGATAATCTTCCGTGCCCTCAGGGCAGAGTTAAGGAGCTATGTGTTGGAGCTGCCACAGTCCTCCACAAGTACTGAAATACTCAGTGAAGCATACAAATTTACCCTGCTTTTACACTGGTAATTATGTGTGGTTTATACATTTAAACATTCTGGAACAGAATAGAAAGCTCAAAAATAAAAAGTGTAAGTTTAACTTTTGTCTCTTTTAGGAAATTAGCAGTCATTTAAACTGCTTCTAAGAGTTGATACTGCTACATATCTGCTGTCCAGGGGAAATGAAGCCCTTATTAAATCTAAACTTACAAACTTTTTCTCTTTATTAAAACCTTTCACTATAGGCAACTTAATGTTAACAATTTGTAAGGGAAGATAATAAGTCCTAACTAAATTTAAGTAATGATTTCCAAAGTAGAGCCATAAATCTGCTGTAGTTGAAGTTCATAAGGTCTCAAAGGAAAGGGAACTTATGGCTACTGAAATGAATAATTAACAAACTACTAGTAATTCATACTGTTATTAAGACTGGTAATTTCTTTGATAGAAGCCTTTGAGTTTAGTCATTAAAACAATTGAATGGTAAGCTAATAGAGCAGTTCATACACAAGATTTAGCATATCAAATGATTCTCTTTCCTCCAGCTCTCACAATTAATGTAAATCTTTAGTGTTTTATTCCTCAGGACATAACATAAATCAAAACCTAGATTTCTTAAATTTTCACCCCAGAAAGTAAGGTTGTACAGAATTTCACCAATAGGACTTGGCAGATAGCAAATTATGTTTCCATTCTTTGCTTGGACTGAAATTTTCTTTGAAAAGAATTTACCTTTTGCTATAAGCACTACATCTGTATTGTCTTTTAAAAATACCTAATTCTGCTTCTGTTTCAGGACAATGAGAGCTTAAACTTTGCTTTCACTGACTTAAATAGTGAGTTAGTACTAACTCCAGGGGAGTAATTGATCAGTTTCGAGTCGAGGTCCGTTCTTGGGTTATAAAACTAGAGATCCAAAAGGTAACATTTAGGAACTTTTGGTTCCTAACTAGGAACTTTTCATGTGTGGTGTTGAGCAGAAGTAGGAAGATTTTTTCTACAGATTTGGCCTTGGTATCTAGAGCAGTGAATTAAAAGGGAAAAGGCAGGGAGCCAGGCACATGAAGGCTGCCTATTGCTATGCTGGGGAGTTTCAAACCTCCAATCCAGGCATCTGCATACAGAAAGCTTTTGGGAAATGGTTCTTGATATGTTGTTTCTCTGAAACTATTCTCAGATACCATTTTAGTACAGTGTTTGGGTCCTGGTGTATTTATGACCCTTTCTGAAAATTTATAGAAATTACCATTGTATTTTTTTAAGAGTGGAAAAGTAGCCAGTGTGCCACCTATCTTTCTATGGGAGGACTTCAACCTGTTTCACAGAAACAAATTTCTGTTTCTTGATCTCCTAGAATTTGTCCTAAATTTCCAGGGGTTTTGTCTGACTTTCATTGACCTAGCAAAACTGTCTGTACTGGTAGTCCTGATAATACTGATGTAGCACCAACAGATTGTTAGACCCACTGAAGCTCCCTTTGGTAGGTTTATCCTCAGTCAGATTAGCCCTTTGCTGAGGCATAACTTCTGACAAAAGCAAGGAAATGTTTGTGTCCAGATTTGCACTTTACTTTAGTTAAGCTGAGGTTCTGACTAGTTTGACAGTGTTTAGCAAACATTGCAAAGACCATTCTGGCAATTTTAATCCCAAATTGCTCACAATGCTGTCTCTTTTCTACAGAGACTGACTGAAATGGTTTAGGTTACCTGATGTCTTTGAAGGGCTGAATGAGTCCCACTGCTTTTCAGGTGTGCAGCTGGATCAGCTGTGTGCAGACCTGCTCTGCACCCCAAAGAATTGTCATAAACAGCAGGAGGTAATCCCCATAGGATTGCAACTCCTGTTTTCTCCACTTCTGATCTTTTGAGATCTCATAGTTTGTTGGATCTTATTTTGTGCATTTGGCATCATGTTATTTATTCTATCCTAATAACTATGTCATTATGACTTAGGACAAGGACAATTTAAGTTTCATGGTGATTCTAGCAGGCATTTGCTTTTAAAACCATAAAGTCACTTCTAAGTCCCAGCCAGAATTTGTCCTTAAAATTTTTTCCATTTAATCCCTCTATTAGACCTGAACTCTCCTATAGACTTTCTCCAATCTGGCACAGGCTGAAAAACTGATCACATCTGATCAGCAGAAATTTGTTTCCAAGCCTAAAACATCCTCTATTTTCCTAAAAATTCTAAAGGAGTGAAATTGAATTTCTACTGCACTGAGCCAGTGTGTAGGTGAAAAGACAATTATAGTAACAGATTCATTGTCTCTTAAAATGTTTCAGATCTTTCACATTTGTCTATATCCTGAACTTTCCACATAAGAGTTTGAAGGGGCTTGGAGACCATATTCAGCCATGTGTTAAAATATTGAAAATAGTTTAGATTTGGGGAGAAGGTTTCAGTCTCTTTTCCTTTTGCTTATCTAGATATTGATGCACATAAAATTATTCTAGTATTCTTCATAGGAATGGTCTTGACTGAGATGATAAAACTCTATTGAAATAAATTCTGCTTTGCTTCACACATTAAGAAGTGCGAATTACTTAAGTCTGAAGATTACTTAAAAAGTAATCTTTTAGGTGTTATTGACAAGGGAACAAAAGAAAGGCAAACTTTCAAAATTATTTTAACTGCCTAGCTCAAAACTTTGCAAAAACACAGCATCCCTCTAGAAATTTCTGGCTTTCTCTGAGGATTGTGACAGGATTATGCCATATTCAGTCAATAGTTTGCCTCATCACTTCCAAGGCCTTCATGCCCAGCTCAGCAAGGCCTTGATGTTACAAAGTCCTTTGAATTTTACCTAAAGGGAACTAAAGCCCTTTCACACTCCAGTCTTGCTTTTTGTTTCATTTGACATTACTCAATAGGTTTTGCTATGTCTAAATTAGAACAGTGTCTAATAGCTGTCTGATTGCATTCATCATTGCTGCAGCTTGACAGGTCTGCAGCATGAAGGTCACATCAAATCCCAGTTCACATAAGGCAAAGTCCTGATTTATTTCTGTCCACAGCTCTTGTGAGGCAGCCACAGCCCCCTGGACTTCTTTACACATAAATGCTGTGGATTATTGATTAGAATCATACTTCTGAATGTAAGGGCTAGGATTTACTTAGTTGAAGTCTTGAGGTACTCACTTTGCTGTATATTGATAGGGGTTTTTTTTATTTCTTTTTTGGGGATGAATATTCAATTTTCTTTTTGCTGTGTTTTCATTCCACACATTTATTTTAAATCCATTATGAGTTTATCATTACTGATTGAGTTTAGGTCAGTGATATGCCCTTTCAAAAGTATTTCCTTTTAAATATTTATTAGTTTATTACCTTGTGGTGATACAAATGTGATTTCATTAAAAAATCATATATGATACACATGAAAGGGAATTTAGAAATACAAAGAAATATTTGCACATCCTTTTCTGCAGAGACTGGAGAAATGCTTTCCTCAGTGATAGGTAAACCTGTATGTTTTGTATAGATAAGAGATTCAGAAATACTATGCGGCTCACATTTGTATTTGGTGATCTCCATTTACCTTTTTCTACCACAGCAGTCTCTTTATCTTTTTAAATGTTGACATGCTGTCATGGAGCACATCCAGGGCCCTCATCAGAGTGTGAAATTGAGGTGACATCATGTAGTCAGCCAAGATTTCCCTTGCTGGCTGATGGCACAGAGCTCTGGAGCTGCCATCAGAGACTCCAGGGAGTGACGAGCAGAAAAGGGGTGTCTGTTAAAGGCACACTGAGCAGTCTCTTTATGCCAAAAAGAATTTAAAACACTGCACTTGGCAGAAATGAAAATTCTCCATAGGCTGCTGTGAGTCACACCATAAGATAAATCAGCTTCTGTTTGGCTGTAGAGGTTAGGGGGGGAAGGGACAAGGCCTGTACCTCTTAATACCTCTCTTCATTCCCAGTCCTCCTGAGTGGAATTGTACATTGTGTGATGCACAAATGTTAATATATGTCACTGTTAGAAAAATTGCATGTGAAATATGGAAAAATGAAAAACAGTGAACACAGACCCTGCAGCTATCACTGTCAGTCGCATTCCACAGAGGATCTTGAGTGATAGGTCAGCCAAAATTCTTCTTAGAGGCAAGGATCTTGACAACATCGAGTGTACTGTCAGTCCAGCTATTTAAGTTTGCTATTATTTCTCAAAAATCAAGGACCTGAAGATGTTTTTCACTGGTTTTACTTAGGCAAACCTGTTCTCTCTGAGTTCTCAAAGGACACTGCAGCAAGTTGTGAGTTTGCTTCATCTACTTCTTTAACCATCCTGAGATGATGTTGGGGAAGCTGTGCTCATGGAACACCACTCCATAGTTGAGAGGACTAATGTTCCTGTCAAAAACACCTGTACTTACCTCTGGATCATATCTATCTTTATCTGATCTTTGACACTTCTCCAAAAGGATCGATGGGAATAGCCCCAGAAGTGCCATCTCTTCATGTGTGCTTACAGACCCTCCAACCCTTTTGATATTCCCAAGATTACACATATTGGACAGCTCCTGTCTTTGCAAGCAAACATGGGCAAGGACTGAGCCCATTTGTATGTGCTCTAGCAATTTTTCAGTGGTCTCATGCTTCTGAGAAGCAGCACATGAGCTGTGTGTCTAGCATATGTGGCAAGGGGCTGCTTTTGTCACCTTCATGCTTGCCACCAATTCTTGGTTAAATTTTTATCTGTTACTAGTTTTTTTCACATATCTGTTCCTACTAAGGAGTATAGCACTCTACCAGCAAAGTGACCATGTTTATTCCCTGCAGAGGGGCCATTTACTCCTGGGAGATGTGCACTTATCTCTCCTGTCTTTGGATGCCTCCCCACATACCGTAGGAACACGGGGTCTCTCTGATTACAGCTGTGTCTCAGCACAGCCCCCTTTTTCTGCATCATTCCTTGTGTCAGTGGGGTGCTGGTAGCTGCAGCTGCCTCAGTGCAAGCCATCTGCTTTCTGGCCTTGTTTCTCAGGAAAATATTGGCCACAGTCCCACAAATGCAGTCCAGTACCTGGTTCAAGGTGTCACGATCAGTGCGCTAATAGGTCTGGCCTGAGAGTCTGCAGGTTAAAGAAAACCTGACATGAAAAATAGCTATGCTGCAAGTGTGTGTCTTCAGTGTTCTCTGTTTTTCTATAAGCTTCAATCCCTGTCTCCTCATCCTGTGCAGCTACCATCAAATTTCCTGCTGAAACTATCCCCACTTGGTCTTCTCTGTTCACTAGCTGCAAATTATTATTTTGGCTGCTGGGGTTATGATCTGCCCTCCTGTCCAGCAAAGCCCTATTTTCTTCAAAATTGAGAGAGTTCATTTCTGAGCACTGAACTCAGATTTATCTTAATGATCACTGGAGAATATTATAGACCAAATAAACGGCAGATTGTATGCTAACAATGAAGCAATTTATTAACAAAACTATGTCTAAAATAGAGCTCCAGGTCCTAAAGTTTGCTTTAAAACTAGTTGTATTGCTAAAGCAGAATAATTATGTGAGAGCTGGTACTTAAATAGCATCCTCTGGCTTTTTGTGCAACCTTCAGGGCTAGTAATGGGTGAACTCTAATAACTCCTTTTCCAGCAAGCAGGTAAATAAGCCAGCTTAATTAAAGAAAAGGGAAAAGAAACAGGCTGTACCTAGCAAATGGAAATTAGTAATTTAAACTCTTTTAAACTGTTTATTTAAATTGCTAATTTAAACTGTTCTTGAGGATAGCCCTTCAGTCTCTTGAGTAGCATGTACATTAATATATTCAATAAAAGACTTTGGGAGGCAGATCTTGTATTTTTTTTAATCTTATACAATCCATACATTAATGTTGAGTGAGCCATTTTTAAATACTGAGAAGACTTCAAGAGAAAAGTCAGAAAACACAGAACTGATGTTTTGTTGTGCAGCTGTGACTATTCTTTCTCCACAAAGTCACAAGTGAGGATTCAGAGTCAGATGTTTTAACTTTCAATTGTCATTGCCTTCAGTTGAGGTTCCCAAGGTAATCACGTGGCAGCACTGACTTATCATTGTCAGACACAGCTTTGAGTCAGCTAAAGATTGTTGGTATAGCTATTCCATAAGTTCAAGGCATGGGCTTTATGGTTTTCTCTAAAGAGTAGTTGGAGAATTATCTTTGGCAGTGTAGTATTTTTTTATGTAAGATCAGCAAGTGAGGCCAAACTCACAGCTAAGAATGCTGAGAGACAAAGTTAAAATCCCAGTTTTGCATTGGTCATTAGATCCACAGCACAAAAGAATGGGCAGCCTTCTTGTTCTGCTTTGGGCCCCTCCCTTGGGGCCCAGATTCCTTGGGGAATCTGCTGTGCATTCTGTATCACACTTTCTGTCACACATGGCATCCTCGTGTAGATGCACAAATGACTGTATCATCTGTTTTATGGGACATGTTCACCCACTATTTAGCACAGTGGGGTCATTAACAGAAGGGAGGCTTTCAGATCAGCTGTAATATAAATAAAAATTAATGTATCACCTTTGCACACCTAGATGCAGCATAACCAGGATTTGTAATTGAAAAAGAGCTTGTCCTCAGAAGACAACAGGTGAAAAAAACCCACAAACCAAACCTGCAGAGGGATCTGCAGTTGAAAGACTAAGATACAAATAGATATTTCATTTTCCAATTATTATAGGTCAAATGCTGCCTGGGTTTGAAGTCCTTGTTTCTTCTAGCACAGAGAAGAAAACTAAGGGCACCACATAATTTTTTTGTCTCATCCTTAGGAATTTTCTGCTCTACTAAAGAGCGAATGCTCTAGCATGGTGCAGGCACAGGTTGGCTTGCAAGGAACTTTGTCTCTTTATGAAGCTCCAGGATTTCACAGCTGGGGTATAGAGAGATCATTCTTCATAGTTTGGAAATTCAAATCTATAAGGCACATATGCAAAAGTGCTTTCTGTCTCCATTTCTCTTTGCATTGATGGAAATATAAGAAGCTGACAGATTCTATACAGCATATAGAATACAGTTCCTTTGTGAATGTTGTGTGGTTAAAGGTTGCTTACCCTAACTCTTTTCTTACATAGCTTAATAACATGTTTCAGGGACAGTGGAGAAATTCTAATGAGCAGTTATTGTCTAGTGTTGAATTTCCAATCCTGTGCCATTTCATCTGTCAGAAAATGAAATTATCCTTGCAATTTTCTTGTTATTGCCTGATCTGTATAAGGAAAATTACAAGGCTACTTAATACAGGGTAAATATAGTGCTCTTAGAGAAATCTTTGTTCTTTAGATGATGAAAAGAAAGAGGCTGATGATAATTTTCTTTGTTCTTTATATTTGTTTGCTCTTTTGTCCCTCAGTTTCAACTTTCAGATAAAAGCATTTAGTTGTTCATTTTCACGTGTGAGTTTTGGATTATCAGACTTATGTCCATCGTGTTTCCTGCCCTCATACCTCACACCACAGCTTAACTCTCAAGTTCTTAACTCCTTAGAGACCAGGTAAGGCGTTCTGCAGCCTTGACTAGAGGCTGCTTGCTGGCAGCACATGTTGCAGCACAGTGATTCTGGGGCACTGGGGAGGCCAGCTGTGCCATGCCATGCCAACGGGGTGTGCCAAGCAGGGGTAGCCACAGCAGGGGTAGTCCTGTGGTCACCAGGGAAGTCCCAGTGCTGGGGCAGGCTGAGGTGAAGCCATGAAAGTGATTTAGGCCGATGGAGTACATGGCCACATCCTGAGGTGGCTGCAAGGATGCTGCTGCACTGCACCGGTGCAAGGATGGAGTAACAAAGCAATTCAGTTTGCAGAGCTGACCTACAGCACAACACTGCTGGCAACGGTGTTTTTAACAGGCTTTCCAGTAAGCCATCTTAGGAAGCAGAGGTGGCATCATTTGGAGTGTCCAAGGGCAAAAGTAGACAGAGTGGCACTGGTCTCTCATCTCCTTCCTCATTTTTTTGGCCTCTTGTTTGGGTGGCTCACTGAAAATATCATCTGAGCACTAAGTGAAAATCAAAAGGGCAGATCAGATTTCAAAAGGGCAATTCAGATCTTAAGAACTTTAGGAATGACAAAATGTTATTTCTCCATGGAAAATCAAGAGTGCAGCCTGCTCTGCACATTCCAAGGGCAGTTTTGGTTATTGTCCCTGAAAAGAGTGCTAGCTATCATTTAAACATAGAGCAGCAAGGATGGCTGGAGGTAAGGAATAGTTTGTGTGTGATGAAATGCTTGTTTTTTCTGTTCTGACAAAAGTCTTCTGGATAAAGACATGATGAAGTTTTCTAAAATCGTAAGGGGAGCGGAAAAAAGTAGTAAGAATTTACCCATTCTTATTATGTGAGAACTGGAGATAGCCATACTATAAGTTAGCACATATAAGGCAAAAGGAGGAAGCTCACATGCTGCAAATTAAAATTATGGAACTTAACGCTTAAGGATATTATAGAGACCAAAAGTGTCCAGGGTTCTCAAAGTGACTAGATAGATTAATGGAGAATTCCCAAGAGGGAGGAAGGGAATCTGATTGCATCCTCTATCATAGAATGTCCCTAAATGGCAGTGTGCAGATAAGGATGAAATACAGATATATTTAACCTTTTTCTTGCCATGCATTTCTCATAGCATCTGTTACTGACCTGTGCCAGAGACAGGGTACTGAGAGATGGATTCTGTGTTAGGTTCAGTACATTTGTTTATCTATAGTACTTACAGCCAGCTCCAGCTTCTCCCAAACCAAAGATACCTTTTCTTTCCCTGAAGGGGGATGAGAAGGAAGAGGAAGGAGGATGAAACAGGGCTGAATGATTTCTATCTTTTGTGCATTGTGGAGCTTAGCAGTGCAACTCTGTCATGAGTGTGTGTGTTATGTCCAGCCAGCATTGAGGGAGTCCAATTCAACAGAGTCCTTTCTTGCTCTTGCTGACCTTTCCAAGATTATTTTCCCATCTTCTGCCAGCAGACAGTAATGCTAAGCACAACAATTCTATAATATTGTCAAGCCTATTATTTTGTAGCCAATACAGTTGGATTACCAAGACCTAACTTGGAAGGTAGCTTTTCAACTATTTGGATGGAGGATTGGATAGCTGAGGGGAAAAATGCAGGCAATTATTTCTAACACTGGGTTTCTTCTTTATCTAATCTGCAATTTTCTGAAATACTGCTATGTCTTTTATCAAGAAATAGTGGGTAGCTGGCTTGGAAAATCTGAGATAAGGAGTCTCTGAGGCAGGAGTAATTGGTTGTGCTAGATTGGGACAAATTAGTAGGCTGCACAGCAAAATTGTTTACTGTACTGTGTACATGCCACTTATTTCAGCCACTTCCGTTGTGTTTGGCTTTGTCTCTATTTATTTATTTATCTCTTTAGTATTGAGATAGTCAATGACATTAGCTTACTTTCCTACATGAGACTGTCCTGAAGAACAAAAACACAAAGCATTAGCCTGAAACATAAAAATGTCGCATGTCCTCTTAGATTATGCACAGTCTGTCTTTGAATGTTAGCATTAACCTTCAGTTCAGTAGGATCTGTGGATACAAGACTGAAAAAAAATGCAAACTGACACTGTGGTATATTTTTTTATTGCAAATATTTACATTTGTCTTCTCATGATATTTTCCAGGTATAGAAAGAAGTTAGGAAATTATTACTGGAGTTTCTGGAGTTTCAGTTAATTAAGCATCTGAATCAGTTTTATATCACAACTGCTCTCATTCAGTGATCATTGCACAAAAAATATCATTGTAGCTTACAGATATTTGCCACCTTGATTTGTTATCATCCCAGTGAAGGTGGATATAGTACTAATGATCTGAAGTGTGTTGTGATCCCAAAACCCACTTACCATCAAAATACAAAAGTAACAAAAAATTAAAATAAAACTAGATAATGCTCCACAACCTTCAAAGGAGAACTATAAATACATAGCTAGAAAGGGAAAAAGAGAGAGAAACAACATGGGCAAAGAATTTGTGGCAGCAAAGTTTACTTCTCATTCAAGGCTAGAGAATGTTTGATGGCAGTCATGTGTTTGACTCTCTTATAATGAGTGCAAGAGGTGTGAGCAGAATTAAAATGCTGAAATGGGTGAAAAAACCATGAATGTAGCACTCATTGCTATTACATTCATGCAATGCCTGCAACGGGCTGTTGAATGGATGTAGCATCAAAGTGTCACAAGTTAGGCATGACATACTTCTTGGTAAAACCAGTAAAACAGGGCAAAACTCAAAATGGAAAGTCACAGGTATCTGTGGAAGCAGAGAGGAAATTGATCAGTGACAGCAACCTATAGCCAAACATCAAAAATCCTACATTTCTCTTTTTTCCCCTCCTCCCGTTCCCCTGAATACATATCCGTCAAACTGCAATAGGATTTCTGCTGGCCAGTTTGTGTCTTGGAAATTGACAAGAGAGGGGAGAATCACTTTGCCCAGAATCCTTGCTAAATTACATGAAAACAGGATTTGTGCTGCATGTAAACTGTGTAAATCCAGTCAGCTTTTAAGTGGAAACCAATTTTGTAGTGTGTAAGTATCATTGATTTGTTAATCTGACAATTTTTTTAAACAAGCTGATGTGGATTAGCCAGTTCTGATTGTATGTCCCTTACAAGTCATTTGAGTGCTGGATATCTTGGTGAGTAAAGCACTAAAAATTAACCTTTGAGGCCCCTGCCTATAAATAAATTATTGATCCTTAAGAAAGAATCAGATCATCTCATTAGATACAGTTTTCTGTAGTGTGAGTCTAAATCCTGCCATACAGAATCATTTATCATAATTTTCAATCAAAAATCATAATTGTCAATCTTTTTCCTGAAGCAGACCGGACCTAAGCTACGATAGAAAGCAAATCCTGCAGGAATTGGTGTAGAAAAGCAGTATGAAGAATTTCCAACTGATTTGATGCTTAAGGGATGTTTTGTTTCCCCTCCAAGTATTTCTAAGGGCTTTTAGCTTTTATGTGTGCTTTTATAGCTGTATATCCAATAATTTTCAGTCAGGAAGAAAGTGTCTCTGGAATGTCATGCATGATGGTATTCTGGAGCCAGACAGAAGTACAAGGAATGAATTTCTGATCCATGACATAACAGGCACAAGTGGAAAATACATAGCAAGCACTGTAATATTGAGAGGCAGAAGGGATACAAAGTTCAATACTTAACATATGAATGACTGCTTAGAAGTACTTAACAGAAAAAAATAGTTAATGTGGTGTCAAAAGGTAAATGTACAAGCAATGAGACGTAGTGTTGTTATTTTTTACAACTGCAGCTCAGTGATCTCCTGAAACAAGGCAAAGTCAAGGGAGCATTTCAATGGCATGAGGAAAAAGAAAAAATAAGCTTAACCTTATCATTAGTTTCAATAATTTGACTTTCCATTTTGCAAAAAAAAATGAAGAAACAAAGGACACTCATGTCTCAGCTCTGTTTTTCTGTTGCTGGGCACAGAGGAGTTCTACATGTGGGAGGCAGAGGGCATTCCTGGGGGACACCAGTCCTTACTTGGATTCGGCCCTTCACCTATATGTCTGTTCTGTCTTCAGGCTCACAGCTTCAAAACACTGCACTGTTAAAAGAATACAG
Organism: Melospiza georgiana; assembly: GCF_028018845.1. NCBI lineage: Eukaryota > Metazoa > Chordata > Aves > Passeriformes > Passerellidae > Melospiza > Melospiza georgiana. The sequence goes on along the minus strand of NC_080432.1, from coordinate 50,226,143 downwards.
AAAATAAAGTGTAAATGAGGGAAATCATGGGCATGTTTTATGGTCTACATAGGGGAAGTAATTCAAGTAACAGAAGAAATAACATTGTATAGAGTGGCTGGTTTAATGAAGATATATTGGACTTATGATAATGGAATTATTTTTAGTTTTAAAAAAGTGTAAAGACCAATTAATTATAAGGCATAGCATATCTCTGTGTAAGTGGTACAGGTCAAGTATGGTTTCTGTTGCTCTGGATTAACTGAGAAGTTATTCGTGGTCATGTAAGTAAAAACCAGAGGGAGAATCCTGTAGTGTGGTGTGGCAGCTGTTCAGTACCAAATTGCTGCTGTAATCTCATGAAATTGCTTGCACTAATTCACTTCAGCGCAGCGATGGCTCTGATGGCATAATGCTGAGCTGTGGGGGTTCTCTCCTGCCCTGCCCAGAGGAAAGCATATCCATCTCCCACTGTGCTCCTGGTCCACTGCAGCCACTGAGCTTGAGGTAAATTGTGGCAGCCTTGGAATTTTATCACTACAGCACAAGCACAGTCTCCTCTGACTCACTGAAAGGGCCTGTGGCCTGTCCACCTGGCAAGGGCTGATCTTTACGCACAAGGGAAAAAAAATAAATCAATTCTTACATCAACATGATGACTAACCAGAGCAGAAATTTTTTTCAATATTTTGCCAATATTTTTAGAAACCTATGGGCTTTTAAAAATAGATATTCTGCCACCAGGTAGAAATCATTCAGTATTTCTTCACTGGTACTAGTGTAGTAGTTTGATCCCTTGTGATTAAAGTGTTTATCCCTGCTGATTAAGAAAACCCACACTGGGCTGGACATCAGTTGTAAAGTAAAAATTATCAGGAATTTTTTTTTTGTTTCCTCTTTTTTTTTTTTAATGTGGCAGAAAGAGTAATTCTTATATTTCATAGGCAAATATGAAGTTGTGCACCAATAAAACTGATAGACCATTTCAGTGACAGATCCAAAGAAAAGCATTCTTTAGGAGAAAACACTGTATTGCTAATAAAGTGATCCCAACAGCCAAGTTTGTGCTGCTTAATTTGTTTCCTTGGAGTGATATTATAATTCTGACATACTGAAAAATTGCCTCACAGAGACTCATATTGCATTTGTTGCCGAGTGCCTCTTTGATATAACATTTGTTATTGTAGTGCTTGGGGTCTCTTCAGAGGAGTAATATTCTAAATGAACCTGGCTATATCATCCCTTTAATGTAGAGTAGAATTTTGCATTACATTTTCAGCTTATTTCAAATGTGTTTTGCCAGCTATTCATCATGAGTGATCCATTCAAGTAAAGGGCCAGTATATCAATATAAAATCAGAAAAATCTTAAACGCTTTCTCTTTGGGGAATCTCTCAGGTCGTTTCAATTCTTTTCTGTTAGGATGATCTCTTGTATTTATGCTTGCCTGTCAGGTTTTTTACAGTAGAAACACGAATCACTGTTTGCAATGCAGGATTAGCCTGTCTCACACAATGTTATTAGAATTAGACCTGCCTAGTGACTTAATTACTTTTTCTTCTGTATTTAACTTTAGGTTTGACCCCACACCAGCTTTTGCACTCCCAGGAACACTCAGCTTTTTATGTTTGAGCAAATATTGAAGAACATATGTATTATTTCTCTGGATTTGCACATACAAAAAATGAGAGCAGTATGTATTCCCCCCCTCAGTGGTCTTCTGTATTCTGAGCTGGCAGTAAAATGTAAAAAGATTGCACTCTGATGTCCTATTAGACCTCAAGACTGGAAGGACAGTTTGTATTGAACACAGGCATTTTTCATAATTATGTTGCCTGCAGAGTTGCCACCTGCCCTAATTTGATCTGATTATGGTGAAATGCAAAACTGTCCTCATTTCATAAGTGGAACTTTTCCATATTCCCTCACAGAAAACAGCAAGATATGCGCACATGTATCGCTGCTGCAAAGGAGAAAGAAAAATATTACAATTAGGTATCAATTAAGATTTGAACTCCTTTACCAGAGTGCAGGTCACTTTTAAACAATTGCTTCATTCTTCAGAGTTCTGAAAATTATTTTCTGTCTTAAAATCTCCATGAAAAAGAGAAAATGATAGCCATTCATCAGATATGTCTGTACTATTCTGAGAGACATTATCTATTCTGTGGCTTTTTAAAATTCTCTTTTGGTTGGATGGGCTTATTGTCCGTGAACATTTATTTTTAGAGTAGCCTGGGCTTGCCTTGTAGTCTGAGTCATTTATGTAGCAATTTAAATATTTGTCTAAGCTCTCAGTGAAAGGCTCATGTTGAAGATTTATAAATGCTTCATAGATTAAAGAAATAGCATTTTTTATGTACTGTTTATACAGAATGATGTCATATCCCATGGAAAAGAAAAGAAATGCAAAATTTGAAAGAAAAGCATTGCTGCTTCTGGGTCACTGGATATTGTTTGCCATTTTCCTTTCTCCAACAGTAATTTTGTGCATGCTTATGCATGTGTGATAAGAGAGTGAGACCTGCATGTGTGCATCTTGGTTTTTCTGCTGATTTTTTTAGCTTGGCATATTGATTTTCCTGTACTGTGGACAGAAAATAACCTTTATGAATTGTATTTTAATAGCCTTAAACAGTAGTTTTGGAATTAAAAAGATGGAAAGCAGTGTTTGTTCTCTGGCACCTGGCGACATATTTCTTGATGTTGCAGTGGCTTATTCTATATTACATAGTCAGTGTAATAACCTCATGTGGTAAATAAAAATGAGATGGAAATTTATTGCAATAGGAAACTGGGGTTTTGTCTATACTCCCAAAATTATAGGAAAACATTTTCCTGAATTCAACTTTTTAAAGGAAAATGGATAAATATTTACTTTCAAAATATGATTCTTAGGGTTTGCTCTTTACAATATTATTTACTATGACAAATATATTTCTGTTATTGAGCCATCAGCTGGAAAACATCTGTGTGAATTTAAGCTTAATTTCAGCTTAGAAACCTTTTAGCAGTTCTGTATTACACTTGCTTAGTTCTCTAATCAGAAATTGGAATCTTTTAAGGATTTGCCCTTCAGTAACTAGCAAATGAAATTCTTCTACAGTTGTTTTTGCCTTGTGTTGACTTTTATTCAGGGATAGTTGGATTTTCCCTGAGAAGACAATCTCCTCTCTCATAAAGTCTCCACCACATGCTGAAAGCTCCTGACCTCTCACTTCCCTTCTCAAAGGTACTGATCATCATCAAAGGCCAGTGCCAGCATGAAGGTGGGAATTTGAGAGAACAGAGTTTTCTTTAGAGATTTCAACTACTTTTTGAATAAAAGATGAGAAAACCTTTCATGAATTGAGCTGATAGAGCTAAAAACATAGCAAACTGAGAGTGAAGAGCTCCTTTCAGGCCAGATCCCTGCAATGAGATTTTTACTTCCACGGTTTTTATGGTAGAAGGTGTGAGTCTTCCAAAAAGAAGTTTAAAATAGTGCTAAAATAGTATCTCAACTAAAAAATAATAAAATCACCTGGTTATGGTAGGAGCCCTACACTTGTCCTCTTTGATGTAAAGAAACTGTAGAAATTACTTCTGTTAATTAGGAAGCATTAGGAAAATGGGTTTTCTGCAAAATTTAATTTGGCAATAATCAAATCTTCCCACTTGAGTGGGAAGAAGGGAGTTTCCTTTTTTATTTTTTGTTTCTGGATCTTCTGTATGTGAGCAATAAAGGTCATAGCTAAATTTCTCATTACAGACAGCATGGAATTTGTTGTGTTACATGAGTTTGGTATTCACTGACTTTACTGAGAATTGTGTGGGTGAATTTACACCTATAATTTAAACTGGAATATTGAGCAAGCAGATGGTACAGACTATTCATCAAATATGTTTGCACTGTTGCATGGTTGCCCTGAAATCTCAGTCTCTTGGGCAATACTGAATGTTATTTCTTAGAAAATTTCCCCCCTCTAAAAGACTCTTTCCACAGCTTGTCACATAGCAGTGCAGAATATACCAAAAAACTCCCAAAAATAACAAGCAGAGGCTTGCTGGCATTGCAGAACTCAATGCAATTCAGGGTTTGAATGCTGATGCAACTAAACATTACTTGTTCAAGTGTGGTTTAAATGTTGTTTTAAATGTGCAAGAAGGAAGCAAGGAAGTAGGTTCTAAACTGAAATGGCAGGTCAATATTCCTGCTGATATTTTTTTGTAGCAAAGATTAAAAGAAAAACCTTAGCAGAAAATGGCTAATATGGTTCATTACTTCTAGTCATTTGGCTTTAAAGCATCATTAAAATAGAGTGAGTAACAGCACAGTGAAAGCCAGAGTTGTGTGCAATGGGAGAAAGCCAGACCAGCAGAATTTGCTACAATCCCTTCATGTGATCCTTTCCCAACTCTGATGCAGTCCATTTGCACAATTCTTTCACAAGCACTTAATGAGAGTGAAAAATATGCTCTGTGTCTTTGGAGGGTTTTGAATTTAAGAGCATACAAAGATGTAACCTATTCAGCTGGGTAACTAGCATCTAACATCTCTAGTGACTGGTTAGAACAGGACAGGTGTTGTGTCCTGACAATTCAACTTTCATTAAACTTTCTTGATTAATATCTTCAGCAGCTTTTATGACAGCAGAATAATGTATATGTGTTTTTACTGGCTTCAGCTGTGAGAAGTCAATCAAAAAAAAAAGGCACTTTAACATGATGCTGTTAGATGACGTTATTAATGAAGAGAAAATGACATTTCAATTCTGATTTTTCCTAGGAGAATTGGTTTCTTCTTGCATATTGACCTTAGCAAAAGTAGCAGTTAAATATGTCTTTTACTGGCACTAGTCTTTTTAACAAAATATTACATTTTCTGTATGCAGTCAATTTGTTCGTTGGTACAGATACCTGTAAGCACCGTTCACTTAATTGCTGCTGTGATAGTTTGCTTGAGCTGAAGAGCTGCTCCACCATTTGTAGTTTTAGAGAGATTTTTAAAGACTTAGAGGAAAGATCTTCGCCATGTGAAGATTTTCACCATGACTTACCAGGGTCAGAAACCTCGGGGTGCAGAAACCACATGCAAGCGTTGCTTGTCATCTTCTCTGGTTCAGCATTGCCCAAGTGCAGAGCTGAGCTTTTGTGCCGACTTGGAAAGGACAGAATTCAATATTTCTTGCTTTTGAAATAAGCGTTTTAATTTTTTCCCCAAACCAATCTATATTGTTGAAGCACTCTAATGTGTCTTGTCTTGGGCATGTATTTGTGTATCTACTCATTCTAGATTATTATGCAGCAAAATAACATCTGCACACTGATGATTATTAAAATGGCATGAGTATAAGTACAATCCCATGTAATTTTTTAGCTTACATTATTTGGTTTTTCTGGATAGGTAGTTTTTTTCACCAACTTTAAGGTGGCCAATACAAGAAATTTGGGTACTAAAGGTTTGTCCCCCAATTTTAAGACATACGCCTGACGGATTTCATGAGAAGGTTTTGAGTCTTACATGGGATTTTATGATTAATGGTGGTTAGTAGTAATTGGTGTTCCAGATGAAGCTGTGTGCCCCTGTGAATCCTCTGCATTTTCACACTTGCAGATGTAAGGCATGGGACTTGAGATGACAAGTTATTCACAGGACTGTTTTATGACCTTTCTTTTTTTAAAAATTAAATTTTTTTATACAAAGGAAGGGATATGTAAATGTAAGTGTACATGTACAAATTAATGAAGTTCTAAGTTTGTCTACATTAGGAAATTGTGTGGGCAGCAAGGAAAAAATCTCAATAATTTACTATTTACCAAAGTGTTGCTCATGAGTGTTCTAAGAAAAATAGTGAAAATGGCTATAGTAAGTATATCACTTCTGCAGGATCTGTGAGAAAATAGATCAAGAAAAAGAAAAAGTTCAGCACCTTTTCACAATACAAAGCAGTATTCCAAATATAGCCTTATATGCTTATATTCTATAAATTACCTACTTGATATTCTTCATATCTTTTTCTCTTTTCAGTAAAATATTTATGCATTCCAGACACTCTGTTTTGTCTTTGTTCACATTCACATAACATCAAAAGGAAGGAAAGGTCACCTGTAACATCCAAACATTTAATTAACACAAGCACAGTGAGGTCACTCCATACTTTGAAATCACGGCCAGTTCCCATAGGATGGCTGCACTGTCACCAGCACAGGGTTGCTTATCCCTGGAGGAGATGCAGGCAGCAGAAAGGTGTGGGGTTCACAGCAATATTCTGGTTAGTTGGGCAATTTGGGGGAGACTGGGAAAGTGATATAATGAATTAATGGGCACCCTTTATGGGACTCCAAACCTGTTGAGTTCTGTGTGAAAGTCTAGTCTGAGCCCAGCTTTCCTACTGCCCTGTTTGCACTCCCATTGCTGTTATCCTCAGTGCAGGGCTGTGCTCCTCCTGCCCTTGCTGCTCACCCAGCAGTGATGCCTGTGCAGGGCTGGGTAACTTGTGCTCGCACAGGAGTCCCAGTCACTGTCCCCCTGTAGCTGGGGCTGGCTGTGCTCTGGATGCACACTGCTGTAGCAAGCACCTCTGAGCTGCAGGATTGCCCAGACACCTTCCCTTCCTGTGCATGCACCCCAGGCCAGCTTCCACTTCCCTGCATTTATAGAACTCTTGCTGTATTACAAGTCCTGCCATTACAGTGCTGCACTGCCAGATTTTTATGATTGCTTTTGAATACGGAACATTTTTTATACCTGTATTAAAGTCAGGAAAAAAAAGAAGCCAACATATCCATTGATTTTCTAAGCATGAAGTGGTTATTCTCAAGTATCTAAAACGTTTTCCAGAGGCAAACTTGGTTTAGCAATTAGCACTGTGAAAAGATATCCTTTGAAGGACACTGATAGATATTTGTGCATGGTTATGTTCAGAGCCCACCAAAGGGATGTACTTTTCAGAATTAACAAGTGTTAATGTAGTGAGAGAAATGGAAGTTGCACTGTGCTCACAATGTAAATGCTTAGCTTGCATGGAACTAAATGTGAGGGGGAAATTTACAATTTACATGTTCCAGTGTTAAGCATGTGTAGAAATTATTGGAATTGCAGCTGTTGAGTGAAATTCAAATATTCTAACTTAAAAAGTCTAAAAGTTACTTGTAAAGTCCTGCCAAGTTGTCTTAAACTCCTCACTTAATGGAAATAAGGGGATTTTTTTTTTTTTGTGCCTGTCTTGGGTGGTGGGAATTACCCTGTGAAAGCATGTATTCCTTCTATCAACTGTAAAGGAAGCATGCAAGGAGTATATCAGACTCATATAGCCAACATTTTGATGCTTAAATGCATTGAAATGAATCTCACACAACTATGCCGTTTGGGGAAAGATGAAATTCAAAATGCAAAGCATGAAATAATGCTGCAAACCTATGGCAGAAGATGTAGCACACAACCCTACATTGGAGACACATTTGCTTGTAACTGTGGTCAGTGAGGACATTTTGTGATTTTCTTTGGCCCTCTGAGCGGTTCAGCCAGGGCACCTCCATCCAGGTGCTGGCAGAGAGGAGCGATGGGACAGCCCTGCCGTGGGCACTGGGCACCTCCCGGGGATGGAGGGGCCTGGGCAGCCCTGAGCTGCAGGATTGCCCCTGGTGGGCAGGGCAGGGCTGTGGGGACATCAGCAGCCCAGCCACAGGTGGGAGAGGCAGGGCTGACATGGGGGCCGGGCTGGGACAGGCAGGGCATCGACACCAACTTTACTTCTCAGGTGGCTCTATTTGTAGCAGCAGCTGTCGTGCTTTGCTTCCATTTTGCTATTTTATGTAATGTTAAAGGCTTGGTTTAATTTTTTCTTTGCCTTCTCTCTGAAGAGCATAAGTCATACAGAGGGATAATTTAAAGAAAAAAAAATAAAAAGCAGAAGCTAATTTTGTCTGAGAAAAAATATGTGAAGACTTGGGTAATTTAATTGGTAGTAGTTAGAATCATAGTTTAATTACAAGTGTTGTTGAAAGCATGTGTTCAGACCAATTGAAATCAGGGCATTTATGATGTTAGGAGACATCAATCCATCCTTCCTAAATCTTGCTTTTTTATTCCTCTTCTGGAGATACATGTACTTATATGAACAGATTAAAAATATGTTTATGAAAAGAATGCCACAATGTAAATTGCAAGTTTACAGTTACACATTTCTGTATCTTTAAATGCACCTTTCATTCCCAAGTACAGCATTTGGAGTTAATTTATAAAGCAATATGAGAATCAAATAACAACAATATTATTCAAACAAGTAAACTGGTGTATGATGGAATGTGTTGAAGCAAATAAAATGCTTGAATTTAATTTAAGTAATAAAACTTTAAATAGCAACAAAGAAATTACTTGTGAATTTATAAAGCTGCTGGTCCTTTGAATTGGGCATCAACCCTTCTTTATTTTCTTGCTTGGACGTAGGCTCATTCCTAAAACATCAAATTAGCTTTATGTATCTGATTGCTCTAAGGTCAATGGAACTATGACAGTGTTAAAAGTGGTATAAAAGTATTAAATATTAAATAAGTTTTATATTTCTTATATCTTGCTCTACCTTCCTAGATAGCAAAACCCTGTAACAGTCCCTGCAGCTGAGAACATATGAAGCACATAGCTTAGAATGTGAGCTAAAAGAGGGAACGGATAAGCCATTTAGGTGCCATTTTATCAGTCTGCAGGAATCCTCAATCCTGAGTTTTGGCTTCTGATTGAAGCCAGTTGTCCATGCTTTTGCACTGTTTCCTTTCACCTCCTAGGTGTAATTTTTATTGATTTTTGTTTTTTTTAATATTCCTGTTGTTTCTTTATGTCTGTGGAAATTTCATGAAGGCTTGTACTTTTCAAGCAATAATTGGGAAGAGGGAAGTGAAAATTTTTGGTAATTGTTGAGACCATTGATGGCTTCTGTAGGACAGGGGGCATAAAAACTGTTCCTCAACGCATTCTATAGAAAATAGCAGAAATCTGTAAAGCACAGTTTATTTACACCATTTGACATGTGCTAGTTTCACATGAAAGACTTAGAAAATGCACTTTTCTGTAAATGTTTGGTATGTACAGTTTGCCAGTGAACCCATCAGGTGCTGTGCTTAACTACTAATAATTATCAAGGTTCCATGCGTGTTTTCATGTACACTAATGTGTTTGTGCATATATGGAGGAATTTGTGGGTGAGATAAAAAATAGTTCTCAATTGTTTTGAGTAGGGACGGATTTTTTAAGTCTCTTTATGTTTTATTTATGGGATGGTTATTTGTCATGAACTTTGTCTTTAGCCACAGTGCAGGAATTTAACACAATCCAAGACTTTTTCAAAACTCACCAATATTTGGTAAAAATAGGTTACAGTGTTAGAACATGTTTTACAAAGTTCTACTTACAGAAAAGAAATTAAAAATAGAAATAAGAAACATCAGAAATATGCCCAGAAATATTTAAAAAGAAAAAAAGAAAATGAAGATTTCTTCTTTTTTCCCTGAAATATTGCTTCTGAAATGTGACAATCTGAGATGACTTCCTACAGACAGCAGACTGTTTGGATGTGTCAGTATAATTCAATATTGTATGCATTTGACATTTCTGAACTCATTGCTGGAAAGAATCATGCCAACAGTGACATAGGTTTTAAGCTGTCTCTCTTTGCTAGTAACGTCAGGATCTGTTGTATAATCAGCTAAGCAAGATCCAGTGAAAATCTGAACTATGAAAAGATTTAAAACTAGGTTGGGCAAGTCTGAAAAACAGACTATGCAAAATATTGCATTTGGAAGAGGATGCAGCAGTGGATGGCTAATAACATTTAAATATGCATGTTTTTCATAGAATCATAGAATAATTTGAGATGGAAGGGACATTTAAATGTTATCTAGTCCAGCCCCCTACAATAAGCAGCAACACCTTCAACTAAGGTTTCTCAGAGCCCTGGCCAGCTTTACCTTGAATGGGACAACCCATTCCAGAGTTTCACCACACTCACCACAAAACCACTTATTTCTTATATCTTACCTAAATCAACCCCACTGCAGTTTAAAACCATTATCCCTTGTCCTTTCACCTTAGACCCCCTGCTAAATAGTTTGTGCCCATCTTTCTTTCAAGGAGAATGGAGAGAAAAAGGAAACCTTCCAATTTTAAGGAGTTTAGTGAATAATAAATTGAAAAGGATAGGAGGGAAGAAATATAGATACTTGATTGAAGGACTCCAAAAGGCAGAATGCAGTTCAGTTGGTGTTGTAAAGCTAACATCTGTCAAAGATTAACAGGCAGCATTACATGAAATCATAATTATCCTCTACACTTAGAAATTCCTATGGTAGTATGCAATCAATGCAGCTATTTTCAGGGAAAATCATGTGCAAGAAAATATATTGCTAATTATGTAAGGACTTGAGGCTAAGAGAGAGGAGCCATATACAATAAGTTTTGATTTGAAGCACAGAGAAGACAACAGTTCTGGACTACAACTCAGGGCTCAGGTCAAGAGTTATTGAGACAGAGTTGGATGGAGATGTAAATCCCAGTGAGAATACAAGAAAGTGCTGCATAGCAGTGATTCTGTGGTAGGAGTAGCAAAAACAATTAAGTGCATTGAGAAAGGGAAAGAATAAACAGCATGGAGAAAATGAGAAAAGAAGTATAAAGTGATACACAGGTTGTGGTTCTAGAAGTTGAGAATAAAATCTGATTAAGAAATAATCACTTAGAGCTAAAACACGTTGAAATATGTGAATACTCTTGTGCATGAGGAAGAGGTGGGTGTAAAGAAGCTTGTAAGAATATCATAGGTTTCATTAAATGGGAATAAATGCTAATATTTAGTAAGAGACAATTCATTAATAGGCAATTCTTACTATATGCTTAAACCAGGGCCAACTTCAAACTTTGTCTTACTTTTGTAAGAGTTTGCTGATGAAGTTGTGTAGATGGTGCATTTTTCACCTACTCCTTCTTGGTATGAAGATAAAATATTTACCAGTAAAAGGTTGACTTGAGTAACATTTAAATCAATTCCATAAGTGGAAAAATTATGTGAATACAAGATTTTTATGAGTGTAATTGCTCATTTTTTTAACATGACAATGTCTATTGTTCTTGTTATTGTTAGAACATGTCTATTGTTCATTTTTTGTCTTTTTAGTTATGTTGCTTTCAAATGTAGTCTTTTCCTTCTTCATCCCTTAGCTATGCCAACAGGAGGTGTGAGTGTAGGCCATGTCTGTTGGCCTTGAGTAAAACCATGGTGCTGGTGGAGACTTCCTGACAGTTATGTCCAAATTCATTTGTATTCTTTTAATGGCAGTCATTAAGAATGAAAGGTAACTATTTGTAGTAGCATCAGTAGAAAAGCAGGTTGATAAAGACCATGGTTCCTCCCATTTTCTGAGAGGAGCTATGTTCTTAATTCCTTTTAAGGAATTTTTTCTGTTCACAAAGAGATGCTCCAATTTATGGTAAAAAGAGTAAAGCTCAGATAGCTCTCACAGTCTGCTCTTTCATCGCTTGTCAGGAATTATTCTGGTAGTGTACAAAAGTCATTTACAAAAGTGGTATACAGAAGCCTTGGATTTTATTGCCAGAAGGGGAAACACAGTCTGAGCAGGTGACTAAAGTGCATGGCAGCTAGCAAGACACATTCTTTCTTACTGGCTGGTACAGATGTGAAAGTTTGTAGTGATTGAAAATTAGCCTCATTGCAAAATTCTTGTAATCGCTCCTCTGCCTGTGTTCTGGGTTTGTGTGTTAACACTAGGGGGTAACAGCAATATTTATGTGAAATGGGTTATAATTGTGACAGCCAAAATTAAGTGATCTGTGAGGCCTATTAAATCCTTCAGGGAATCAGGGAAAGCATGTATTATTCTTAGAGATAAGTCCAAACCTGTTGTGTGAATCAGAATTCAGCTTTGGGCAGCTCCAATGTTTTGATGTGAGATCCTCTTTTAACAGGCTTTTTGGCTTATACAAAGGGTTGATGGTATCTGGCAGACAGTGCTGCCCTTTTCATCTTGCTTTTGTTTGTAGTCCTTTGGGGAAAGGGCTAAAATATTTGGAATATAACCTTTCTAAGTGTTCTTGGTAGCATGCTCAGAAATGTGGAGGGATTATTTGATAGATGGTTTTCAGTATTCTGGTGCCTGCAGAGCCATGGCTAATCTTTCTAATCTTCTTTATCTAAGGTAATCTGTATATTCTATCATCTCTGCCTCTATGTGTCTTATGCCGAAACTGCACTGACAGGAAGCTCTAAAATGCCTATTTTTGTTTCTTTCCAACAGCTGGCTGCCCAGATTCCTTGATTAAAGAACTTCATCACTTCAGGATTCTGGGAGAAGAACAGGTGAGTTAGCTTCTCAAAGGCAGCATCTTAATGTCATGAAAGATAGACACTAATGAGACAGTTTCATCTCTCTCTGGGGAGACAGAGTGTATCTCATGACCCCCAAAGACCTGAAATGTGGGGAAAAAACCACACAGGAGTTATATGTGAGAGTTGGATTTTTTTCATTCTATCCATCAGCCTTGACAGGTTATTAATTGGTACATCTGCTACCTGCCACAGTTTTTCAGCTTTTGACTACAGCAGTAAACACACTCTCTAAAGCAGCAGACAGACAAACAATCTGACTACAGGACTGGTACTTACAGCTACTCGTGATATTATCCATCCCTTTGTGTGTCATTTTTTCTCTTTTGAAAGAGTGTTTCTAAATTATAGCTGTGCTTTGCGCTCAGAAAACTATTTCTGTAGAGGGAGCTTAGGAAAGCATAAATGAACTATTCTTTGCAACACTCACAAGAAGGTCAGATATTATTTTGTCAACAATGAAATTAACATACAGAGGTATTGAGAAATGGCCTTAAATTTTGAGAGACAAGTTGAATTTTCATACACTCAATTCTTCTGAAATTCAAGTTGGCTTCCTCTGAAGAATCCCTTCTAAGGTAGTGGTTACAAAGCCTGAGTGCATGACACAGAGCTGCAGGTGCTAGGGACCCAGGGGCTGAAAGCCCAGCATTAGTGTGTTGTACATGACACTATCCACATCTCTTAATGAACCTGGCACCAGGGGACTTGCACAGGATGTATGAGCGCTGTGACAAAGGTAGGAGCAACTCCTGAGGTGTTAATTCAAAGTCCTGTTTCATCATTTTTAAATTAGATTGTATTGACAAGAACACACTGTTGCTTCTCCTTTCCCTGTCACTCTCCCTTTTCTTATTACAATTGTGGCTGCTGTTACAATTTATGGACTTCCAATTTTCCTCCACCAGCCCCTCACTTCAGCTGTTATAGAGAGTCACAAGTCATGTTTCTCAGGAGCTCAGCTTTTCCTTAGCAAGAGATACTGGAAGCAGGAATCTGGTGAGATTGAGGACTTAGGAAGAGGAAATAAAAGAATTTACAACCAAGATTGATGGGCTCAAGAGACTGATTAGAGCTACCTGACAAAAGGAGGGCAGAGTGAGATGAAGCTTGGGTAGAATGAAGAGATGGGGTTGTTTCATTGAAGGTGTTGGGAGTAGAAACCAGAATGATAAGGGTCTGACAAGGGGCCTGAAAAGGCTCCAGAATGATAAGGGTCTGACAAAGACCAGGGGCTGGAAGGGAATGACCAAATACAGAAGCTTGCTGAAGAGACTGGCAAATAAAGGAAGATCTGCACTTAAGCTGTGTGAAGAGGTGAAGCTAAGCAGTCTAGGAAGAGTTGGACAAAAGGAGAAATTTGAAGGAAAAGTAAGGAACAGCTAAACCAAAAGGCTGCAAGTGTGAGGGAGAGGACTGAATCAGACAGATCTGACAGCTCCCCTGGACAGGAAAAGCCCTAGAATGGAGCTGTGGACCTTAGCCTGACTAATGATCACTGACAGAGCAATATTTAACTGATGGACTTTCTTTGCAAATAGTGATCATTGTCATGAAGCTTGATGACAATGACAATACATTTATAAGGATTGTTGCAAATATATTCTGTCATACAAAAGCATTGTTATCATGAGTCTACTGAAGACCACAGAAGCTTTTGTTTGAAGTTAGCACACACCACGATAGTCAGGAAATAAATGGGTGCAAAACCAAGAGAAAAAAAAATTTAAATATATCTAAGTGAAGACAGGAAAGAATTACAGGCAAAGTTCTTATTCATGTGACTATCTATTTATTTCTTATATTTATTTAGTTAGATATTTGCTTTTTAAAATAATCTGTTTATTTTTCTGTTATGCCTACTAGATAGAAAAAATTAATAGTAAGTTATAAGACTGTTTTATTCAGACTCTTTGCAATTTCAGTACTGTAAACAGTTATATATTTTCTTCCATTCCAATCAATAGCCAAAGAAAAATAGGGACATGTTCCTGCTTCATATCCAGTCTTGATTTATTTTTAAAGTGCTTATGTATTTAAGGCCAGATTATAAAAGCAGAATGGACTATTGTGATAATCTGTTCTGATCTACTTTAGAATACACATTACATGACTTTTTTGGATTAATTCTTGTTTAAACTGCAGTATATTGCCTAGAAAAGCATCTATTCTTTGTTTACAAATCACTTGCAGACTTTAGATCCTATTGTAGTTCTCAGTAGTGGAAGACAAAATATTCCCAGCCTCTTTCCATTCCATCACTCCACCAACACCAGAATGTTTCCTATGTTGCATATCTCCAATTCCTCAGAGTTCAAGCAGAAAAAACCCTGGTGTCCCTCTTTTCTTCACTGAGCATTTGCTTCCTATCAATAAAAATATAAATAAACTGACCATATAAATGCTCCTATAAATGTAAATACCAATTTAACATTTGTTGATGTCATTAGGAAAGAAAGGTTTTGAGTGGCTTTCAGGATCAAACCTCTTGAAAACATGTGTCTGCCTGACTATCTGAAATATCTTTATATAAATGTAAGCATAAATGAAAAACTAATGCTGAGAAATAGAAGTGTGAAGAGTTGATGATTAATATTTTCTTAAAGGAATTGTATAATAATAAGGCTCTTGTTCTTGGTAGTCTGCTGGACATGTAAAATTTCCATGTCTTCTATTAGGAACATACATTATGGGAAATCTATTCTAGGTGGAAAGTCTATCTTTTAAGGTTTAGCCACTGGCAATAAGATAGTTTTTAAAGAGGGAATCAGCTTTGGACTTTATGGAAAGATGCAGTCGTAGTCTGCATGCTGAAACAGAGGAGTACAAGCTTCCCTGGTACATGATATGCATTGTGGATACCTAACCTACCACGTAAAACCAGCTTCCAGAGTAATTTGCTGAAAATGCAACACAAATGTAGCTACAGATTGCTGTCCCACTTGGTACTTGACTCTTTGAGATGGTACCAGAGAGTCTGATCCAGGAAGAGTCTCCAGAATCAGCTTTGTCTGGTTTCTTTTGAACCCCCTTGTCACAGACTCTCCTGGTCCACTAAGGTCTGCAAAAGACTAAAAAAGTCTCCTGCACACGAGTCCCAGGTGAAGCCTGAAGCTTCTAATTGCCCAAAGCTCTGCTGAGCTTTCTCTTGCAATTTGCTCTCACTTTTCATAATCCATCTATTTCCCCTAGCTTAAGGGGTGCAGCTCAATCTCCTGACTAACTCCTCCCTTTCTTCAGTATTTGAGATATAGCCAGGATCAGGTTGAAAGATTTTGTAAGTGGGGAGCTGTTGAAAAATAGCGCAATGTAAGAAAGTCTCCTGCAGTAGCCATTTGCCCTGTCAGGCTGGCTGTCTCTGCAAGTAAATGTTTCTACAAGTGGTGATAGTACAAGCTGCTTACAACTATATGCTAAAAATGCACCAAATATGGGCTCTCTTCAAATACAGTGGAAGGCAGGTAATTCCACAAGCCAATGCCAGAAACAGCAGAGAAAACACTCCAAGCATAAACACCACAATATCCCAGCATAGCAAGATGACTTGCAGTGAACTGTTATGGAGTCTCCCTAATGACTCTATGAGAAACTTCCCTCTTGTCCCCAAAGTGATAAAAAAAACCCTTGTTTAATTGTTTAAATGGAATATTGTGATTCATGAATAAAATAGCAGCTACATCTGAAGGCTGGAAGGGAAAACAAATAACAGGCAAGCAAGCACTCTGCTGCTATACCTGAGTGCCCCCAACAGGTCACAGCACAGACGAAGCAGATGACTTCTAGGGGCAGGAAGGGAAGCTGCTCAGTAATGTATAGCTGTGCTTCTCTGTTACATCATCTGCTCTGACAACTTTGCAGGATGTATTGGCCAGTTCCTTGATATTTTGACAGGGGAACGATCAATTTTAACAGATCTCTCCTATCAGCTGCTACTGAAACTCATATCACTGCTCACTTTTTTTTTAGAACTGTTTTGAGTGTTTATATCCCTGGAATCTGAGCAAGCCTGAACGGGGATCATTTCGGGGGGAGGGGTTTGTTTGTTTGGTTGGGGTTTTTTGTAGGATTATGGTTTGGTTTTTGGGGGGCTGGGGTATTTTTCCCCACATTTCCTTGTCAATTAGGGAAAACTTATGCAAAGGAATACCCTAGAATACCCTCTTTTGAAAATCTGCAGATGCATGTCCCCGTGCTCCTCAAAGATGATGTGGGCTTGTGCTAGTTTTCACAGTGAACTGTAACTTTAGGAGATACAGAAATCAAGTTTGAAATGAACACAGCATGGTTAGAGATCTTTTAACATTAGTTGAGGTCTGGAAGGATTTTATGTACAATGTGTGGGTGTGACAAGGTTGATTTTTTTTTAATTGCAATACTTGCCAGAGGAATTTTTTTTTTCAAATGCATGCTACTGAATATTCATGTAAAGTCAGTCTTAAAGTAATTGATATATATTTACCCATGCAGGCAAAAGTAATGCCATATGACAATTCTGATTAATCAGCTGAATTTAGTACAGGAAAGCGTCAAATATGATCAACAAAATGCTTCTGAAGTATTTCTGGGTTAAGATTTTTTGATAACTACACTTGCAAGTAATATAAGCTACATCTCAGTAATTCTAATCAGTTAAAGAACAAAATAAATTTTTACTGGATGATTTCTCCCATTCATAATTACTAAGCCAAAGATGGTTTGTTAGCATTCCAAAACCTTTATCTTTACAAGTGTAGTTCTTACACCTCTGCTGCTTCCCACCCAATGCCATGGCTTCAGCTGCTATTCCAAGTAAGTGATACCTACACACATCTCTCAGTTTCTGCCATTTTTCCATCTAATATCTCTTTTCTCTCCATCTCATTTGGCTCACCTTTTGGATTTGTCACCACCACAGTCTCATCACTTTCTCTCTAAGACTGAGCTACTGCATTTAACTCTTGATCCTCTTTACACCACCTTTTTTTTAATAACTGGAACTTCACAGCAAACATTATAATCTTGCAACTTCATATGTCTAGTGATATGCCTCTCTTTCCTTCCTATGTTATACCTGCCTGGAATGTCTCCTAACCAACTTCTTCCCTAACTCAGAGGTAATTGGAATTCATGAAAAAGCCTTTAAGTTCTTGTCATAAGGTGAATATCTCTACATTCTTACACTTTTTGAACTTACTGTACAGTAGGCAAGTGAAAGTCATTTATTTTTGGTTCAACAGCTGACATAAAGAATGAAGAGGAGGAAAATAGAAGGTACTTAGTCAAAACAAATTTAAAGGATTTTTTTCTGTCAAAAAAAAAAAAAAAGGTGTCATTTTATACAGAACTCAAATTTCTCTTCCAGACAGCTTTTATTTAATTCAGAGAGAAGATTTGAACCCCAGTGTTCAGGATCTCAGGTACATGTGGAAGTTAGGACTTCTTCCATCCCATGGATAGCTTTGATCTGCTTTCAGGGAATATGTCTGTGCTCACTCTTGTGACCTGAGAATTGGGAGCCAGTCTCTATTGCTCTACTGAAATGCAGTTCCACAGTTTGCAACAGCAGCAGCTGAACAGATTTCCTTGCATCAGTTACAGCCTTGGTGGCTGTTCCTTTAGCAGGAAGAGGAGTTTGCATTTGAGCTCCACAAGGGTCAGAAGAAACTGAATGTTTATCTCTGGCATCCAGTCTATTCACACTGATCCCCCAAATACCTGCTGGAAGATCACAAACTTCCAGCAGTTTGTAAATACAGTGCTAACCCCTGCACTGTGCTCATTCCTCCTTCTTCATTGAATCATATTGTGCTTGCTTTCATATCATTCCACTAACTGCAGTCTTTATTTTTTTTCTCCCCATCTCTACTCCAGTTTAATTTTGTATGTAAATTGTAGTGCACTGATCCAGTTAGAGGTTTCTTACCTAAATATTTTCTTCAAACAACTGTTTGTACCCAGTTTTCCGTGACTCTAGAGGTGCTTGTATTTCTTGTCTCCTTGGGTGCTCCTGTGGTAACAAGGAGCTGATCCTCTGAACTTGCTCTTTCAATTCGATCAGGGGCCAGCAGAGAGGCCCAAAAACTCAGGAAAAAATAAATTAGGGGTACTCCATGGAGAGCCATGTCAGTCCATCACTTTTTAATCTGTATTTTAGGTGACACATTTGTAAGTATTTTTACTAGTCCAATGAGTACCACTGGTTTCATACTGTAAGTTGCCTAATTACATTATGGGACTAATTCTTGGAGTTTTTGTACACGCATAATATATATAAATAAAGTGCTTAGTCTACACTATGGACTAATAGCCTTCACAATCTAATTTTGAAACACACAGATGGTTATTTGATTTATAGGAGCAGTAAAAACAATCTGACTCCAGAAAGTAGATTTGCTTTCCTCTGAGACTCTTACATGCAGTTAAAGAAAAAAGTAATTGAATTACATTTCAGAGATTTGGGCTTTACATCTACTGCTATATTTTTGTCCAAAGTTGTCTGCAAGGCTGCTACTGAGGAGATGCTTTTAGATGAGGGAGGGAGAAGGAAAATGAAGAAAACAATATCCAAAGTGTAAAAGCAAAATTAAAACAGCTCAGGGCATTCATGATGTAGCAGGGAGATTGGAATAAATGACCCTTAAGATTCCTTCCAACCCAACCATTCTATGATTCTGTGATATTAAATCATAATTTTTAAATTAATTGACACAGCCAGGAATCACTGTGTTCATGAGGTGTGTTTTGCAGGAGTTTTGTGCATTCAGGTGCATTTCTGTTTTGTTTTGGTATCTGAATCTCAATGTAACTGAAAATACTGCAGTCTATAATTAACCTGTTATTCCTGTGTCAACCCAAAGATTTCATTTATATTACCCTTGATTTACAACATCAAATGATTGAATTTCCACTGCTTGAAAACCTAGTATCATTCTAAGATTCAAGGGAAACCATCCCAACCTGGAAAGCAGAGAGCAAGGAATAAATGGTTACAGTTATCCAGCCTCCATGTCTGTGTCATACTGTGATTTATAATCTAAGGGCCCTGACAAGTGTTTACTAACAAAGGTTACACAAAAGAACTTCATTCTATGGTCAGAATACCATAAGTAGAGCTATAAGTAGAGCTTTTTCTGCTCCAAATTTTATTCCTTGAAAAGCTGACTGGGACAATTCACAATTTGAGGGGAAGGTTCACAAAGGGATGTCGTCTTCAGAGGACAAACAGAATGCTTTCCAACTACATTATTCATATACCTTTAGCTGTCTTAGCACCAATTTTCTAGAGTAAATTCTATTTATGAAGCTTTGGGGGTTTTTCCAAATAGGCATTGAAATATACAGTTCTGGAGGAATCCAGCAACAATTTACCAACCTGTATTTCTGAGGACCTTATTGCAGTAGCACATAAATGCCTGACATGCTTTGTCTGGAAGCTGCTTTCTAGCAGCAGTAGATGGCTGGTGATTTCTGTGTAATTTTATGCCACTCATTACCATAGCATTTGACTTCCTCATGACTATTAATGGATTTTGCCTCTTAACAGTACATTGAAATCAGCAAGTATCATTCTTCCTCTTTACAAACGGGCAACTGATGAGAAGCTTAGATTAAATGACTTACATGAAAGCCACAGGATGGCTGTGCTGCTGCCAGGAATGAAATCAGGTGCCACGAATGCCAGTTCCATCAAATTTCCCATATATTATACTTTGTGAGAGGTTTTTCCTAAAAATAATTGGAGATACTTTCTTCCTTGTAGCATGCAGAGCAACTTCACACATGATGAGTGCATCTCTAAATAGGAGGTACACTGATAAAAATTGAGTAATAGATTCTGTGAAATACTTTGAATGGACAGGAAAGCTAGATTAATCTTTCAATGACAGCTCTTTACATGTTAGATATCTAGCCTGAGTTAGTTTTCTCAGCTTCCACCATAGCACTTCCATAGGATGATTGATCTTACCTATCTTAGACATCATATCTAAGTCAGGATAAATGCCCTTCTTGAGCACCTTATTTCTCAAGGAGGTGCTCATTCACTTGTTTAGGCTAGATGTTTAATTTTAGATGAGATGCTCATTCACTTGGAGCCTTGTTTAGGCTAGATGTTTAATTTTAGATGAGCTAAAATTCTGCGAGGTGGTTCACAGTCTAAGCTATTTAGATACCTAATCCTTGGTTTTAAAAATAGCTTTGGGCAGGTGAGTTAGGATCAGAATTAGAAAGTTTTCTGATCTCTCATTTTTAAAAAAACAGGGCACTTGAGGTCTCAGTTCTTATGCAGATGTACAAATCTAAGGAGTAAAGATGAATTTCATCCCATCTCTCCTGTTAATTATAAAAGAAGTCTTCACAACCCGTGCAACTATAGGCATCATGACTGTGGAAATTCAAACTAAATAAATTCTGCATTAGGTCTCCAGTTAAGAGGTGAAGTAAACCAGTGGATGTTGTGTGCTGTAATATCCTTAAGTATCTCGTCCAGATATATAATCAAAACACATCATGGGCTCCAAAGACATTTAAGGGCTCCTGAAAACTGACTTGATTAATAGATTGCTTTGGTAGGTTACATGAGTCTGGTATGATATGTGGTGTATAGGAAAAAATGTCTTTAATAGGTATGGTCTGTTGCTATATGCAAATAGTTAATTAATAATTCATTATAATAGTTCTGGTCCTGTACAGGTTTTTTATAAACACACCTTTTATGTAAAGTGAATAATTTTGTTTCACATCACTGAATAAAGAATATAAATGCACGTATGTTGTGTAGATTTTGCTATGGCAACAAACATGTATATGTTTTGCTACTTTGTGTTTCAGTTGGTTGATGGGCTATAATTGAGCAGGACACAAGGAAAAAGAAATTGGAAAATTACATTAATGTATCTGGACTTTGAAGGTAGAAAACAGGCTGGTAACTAGATATCAAGATATGCAAATGAACTTCGCAGGATCTTTTCTGAATCATTTTTTTTGGCTGTTATGGAATGAAAATCACTGGGGAGGGTGCCATACTGATTTTGAATGAGTCCTGTGCTGAACCAGTATAAAATGTTTCATTTGTTGGACAGAAAACAATGTTGCTGTCCACCTTGCCAGTAGGTAAGCTGGACATTTACATTCTGTATCTTTCCCTAACAAGATAAAGTTTTTTTAAAAGAAAAAAAAAATGGGAAATGAGAGGAATTTCTTCATGCCCTTTTAGGCTAAGTTAATGGCTGGAAAGTATATTCTTTTTTTCCATCTGAGAATTTTTAATGTAAATGCTGACAGAACCTCAGCTACAGAGTCACTGGTGTTTGCCTTCTTAATGAGAAGCTGTTAACAATCCCACATGCAGCACAAAGTTCCCTCTTAATAGGGTAAGACAATCACCATCCTCACCTTCAGGTCCAGTCTGTGCCCTGAAGGAAAATTAGGCTGCTAGAAAGTTTTGGAGCTATGGTTACTGATATTTCTATAAAGGCCAGCCAAATGACTCAGAGCACTCAACACATATATAGTGGAAGGATCACAAACTTTTCTGAAAATTGAGAGCGTCCAACATTAAATATTTATGGCATTAGTCTGGGTTCAAGCGTAATAATAACACAGGAAAACATCCGTTGACTTCTTGAGCCCCCGCATTCAAGGAGACTGCAGACATGTCTTGCACATTTCTCAAAATACTATTATTTTCCAAATAAAGATTCTTAAGTCTTCTTAAGAATTTCTGGCTGTCGTTCAACACACTGAAAGATATTTTGAAGTCTTATTGTCCTTTTAGATTTTGCTTTTCTTTTCAGAGGTTATTTGCAGTTTTCATTAATTAACAAAGTTGGATAATTTAAGTTTGGGTTGATTTTTTTCTGTGATGGAAACATTTGTGTCTACATGTTGTAGTCTTTTAAGAACTCTAGTATTATTTTAAGAAGCAGTTTAACAAGACATGTTGTGACAGCATTCACGGAGGAATCTTCTGAAATGTACCCAAAATATGTAGAGCCTTCTTTGTAATTTAAAATTCTTTTTTGTATGCTGTGTGTATGAGGTGTTGGTCCTAAAGCTTCCATTTTCCTCAAAAGATTTCTTTGGAGAGGGGTGTGGATTGGAGAAAGAATTTTTTGTTTGCTATCCTCCCAAAAAAGGGAATAGGATTTTCATGAGCCATTATGGGATAAAATCTTATGAAGCACTAAATATTGTTGTGAGTGCTGTAACATAAAGTTCTGTTTTGTTTTTTTAGCACACCATAAAGTCTACTCACAGAGAAAATTCATACCTACTCCCTTCCCCTTTGGCCTTTTGGATTTGCCTGTTTTCTTTGGGGTTGTTAGGACCAAATGCTTTCATTTATTTCCCTCCACAGTAGAGCAGATTTATAGGTGAATCTGAAGCCTGGTTCACAGTGGTTATACAGCCACCGGTGTGGAACTGCACCAACACAGAACCCTAGAGTGGATGTGATTTACATGTGCACAGCATGATTTGTACTAGCTCAGCTATCTCTGGGTGAAAGCAGGTTAAATTAGACATGGGAAAGTTATTGCAGTGACATCAGTCATTTTAGAGCAGGCATTTTTGTCAATGAGAATACACTGAGCATGTTACTTAATATTGCTGTGTGTCAGTGTCCCCCATCATTAAAATTAAGGCATTTCCATGGCCTTTTAGGCTATCAGGATGGAATTAAATGAAAATCGAAAAAACTAAAGAAAATTTCATGGGTGACACAGGAAAAAATACACCTAGTATTGAAATGAATGTATATAAGAGAGTTATTGTGCTGATCAGTTTAATGATCAGCTTGCTTTTAAAATGCAGTTGTCTAGGAAAATTTTTACAACCCTTAAGGTCTAAAACATTACACTACTTCTAGCTATAGATCCCTAAAGGGTTTTGTTTTGTGTGTGTGTTCTCTTCAATCTGTATACAGCATTTATAATTTCTCCATTGGACTATTTTTATTATGTTTACAATAATTTTTTATAGTAATGTAAGTGCATTTGATGTTACTTACAGAAACTGCCTCCTGTTTTCTTGATTTGAATATCCCACACAGTCTTCTGGTGGTGTAAATGGCTGCGAGCCAGGAAACGATGTGCAGGATGCGAGTTGGAGCAGAGTGACACCCCATTTAATAACACTGCAAGGTTTTAGACTTTTGACAAATAACCTGAACTTAGCATGTGAGACATTAGGACAATTGGCTGGATTACGTGGGATAGAGACAAACTCAAAGATTTGGGTGTTTTCTTTGCGTGCTGCCAGCATTTACAACCAGTGTGTTGTGTTGTGTTGTGTTGTGTTGCAGTACAACCGGTACCAGCGCTACGGGGCCGAGGAGTGCGTGCTGCAGATGGGGGGAGTGCTGTGTCCCACCCCCGGCTGTGGGGCAGGGCTGCTTCCCGAGCCAGGCCTGAGGAGAATCCTGTGTGAGCCAGGCAATGGAATAGGCTGTGGGGTAAGAACGTGTATTTTCCTCCTAGTGGTGTGGGAAATAATTGATGCTGCACAACGAATGCTAAGACAAAGCGTGAAAATATGGTTGGCTTTTTTATCTTTCATTGGCTCTGAATTGCCCT
Source organism: Melospiza georgiana (assembly GCF_028018845.1). Classification (NCBI taxonomy): domain Eukaryota; kingdom Metazoa; phylum Chordata; class Aves; order Passeriformes; family Passerellidae; genus Melospiza; species Melospiza georgiana. The sequence goes on along the minus strand of NC_080432.1, from coordinate 50,202,238 downwards.
TCCCACCAGGGTGGGATAATGCAGCTCGCCAAACAATTTAAATATAGCACAATGGCTTAGGAATGATGACTTCATCGTGGAGAATGTGTCCATTCCATAATTCTTTGCTTTATTTGGTTTAAGACGTTGTTGAATAGTTACAGTAAGAAATTGAACTGTGCAAATGAAAATCCAAATGCACTCTGACTTTCTTTTCCTAGAACTCAGCAGAAATGAACAGGATCTTAAGCAAACCATTCATTATCATATTAATTTTTTTTACAGAAAAAGGAGAGATAGAATTGCCTGTTTGTGACATCATAGCAATATTTCTTGTGCACGTTAAAATATAGGATGAGAAGAAATATAGAAATATATTTGTTTACTTATGTTTGTTTTAAGCAAGGGGAATGAACAATTAGTGGTGGATTTGTGGAAAGCAAAATCAGATGAAACTTGAAAATACTTTTGCTAAGAAATCACATCATATGGGCCATCGACATTTTTGCAGTAGAAAAAGCACGTACTTGACAAGAATCAAGCTTTGGGGGAAATAGATGTACATAGAGATAAATCTATATATAAAAGAACCTATTAAATGTTCAGTCCAAGTGACTAACTGGTGTTTGCACTATGTGAGTCTTTCCATGGTTGGCATTACAGCAGAATTCCACAAACACTATGAGAGAAGATAAAATATCTATATTTGTAAAATACTAGGGTACTCTTTCTGCTGTTTTTCTTGTGGAAAATGCACTTTTTATTGCAGTTTTGATACTGCCCAACCTGATACCGTGGAAGAATAATAGTTTGGTGAACTAGGAAGTCGCAGTAACTTGTCTTCTTTGAGTAGGTTAGCATCTGTCGACCTTGGTAAGACTTCCTATCTGTCCATGCAATGGTGCATGTGAAACAGAGTGCTGCCCAAATTCCCTGAGCAGACATGGGGCTATAAAATAAAGCAGAATCTGGGAAAGTAATAAGAAACATCACTGCATAAACAAAAAGGAATGCCTCTGGATTAACTATTAGGGATTGATTAAAAAGGATAAAATCACATATCATTTTTATTCAGGTCTCTGCCTGGAAGTGGTGAAAATCACACTGTATTTTGCAGCTTCATTCATCATCATTCTGAATCTGCAAATGCTGTGTAAATAAAGTGTACGTAGCGTAAAGGATTGATATATTGCCTGGTTTAGCAAACTGCTCTGTTTCCTTCTAAGGACTTTGTGCTGTGCTTGGTAGTGATCAGATCTGCAGCCTTGAGTGTAAGCTCACCCTTTGTTTTGAATTATGTGATGTCTTGAACATTACAGAGTACAATTCACTTAGGCTGAAATGAGAAGCAGGAGGCTGGTCTAGAAGCCAAATTTTGGTAACATTAAGGTCCTTCTTCAGAATCCATAATGGAACAGAATGAAAATATATGCCTTTGGATCTTTCTTTTCACCCTAAAAAATGGTAACCTCAAGGAGCATCTGTCACACACTCCTGTGGTGAGAGTCCTAGCACTGAAGTCAAATGCTGGTAATAAAGTTGGCTGAAGGTAAAGATCCACCTGCAAGGACACCAAGACAGAAGAGCTATTTATTTTTACTCTATTTTGTGCAGTCATGTTCAGTGTTTTCTATTCTTAAACTGTGATGTGGTTTCTCCCAGTCAAAACCTGACCTTTTTCAGTATGAAGGCCTTCCATTAATTTTTATGGAATCCAGGAAGATCCATTTTAGCGCTCAGTATTGCCCCATGAGTATGCATGTGATTTACAAGCTCAAAGAAGGCCCCAAGATGAGAATGTCCCTATTACCCATCCAAAAAAGGACTGCAAAAGATGTCTTGCACTATTTAACCTATACAGCTTAGATTAGAAATACATTCCTTGCTGAAGCTAGTGAGCAAAGAAATAAAGAAAGCAGTGTGAATCTGGAGATTCTTTTTGAATTGTCTACATCAGTCTTTAGGTTGTACTTTGGTTATGTAGAATCTCTTTTGGGGTGTTTGAACCTCTGTCTTTGGTGAAATTTCATATTGATAACAACAGCAGTTGTATTCAGCATCACTGGTCTGTTATTCACACAAAAGCCCTTGCAGAGAAATAGCTGCCTATTGAACAGAACAAATTGGTAGTTCAGATCTGTACTGGCATGTTAGGGTAGCTAACAACTGTCAAGTAGCTGAGGATTTTAATTTGCTGATGAAATTACCCTGGGGAGAGAGGAAAGGCAGGTGGTCAAGAGAAAGTCAAGACAGTGAGTGAGAAGGGGTTTCAGCAGCCATTTTAGAAAAGTAAAGGAACCAAAAAGAGAATAAGGTAGCCACCAGGGAATGAAGCAAAATAAATATTCCAATATTCAGAGAGATAACCTTGTGAGGCAGTCCCAAACATATAAGGACTATGACCAGAACTGAAGGAATAATGAGATATAAACAGGTGACTGAGCCAGGCTAGCATGCAACATTTTTGATTCCTCAGTTTCTTACTTGTTACATGGAATGAGAAACTAGAAGCTCTTTTGCAGAGGAACTGCAAAAAGATATCAAAGGTTAATGTGAATCTCCAGGAGAGTGCATATAATTTGCCAAAAGGGCCTTTGGTAAAGTTAAAAGATGGATTTTGCTTTGTCTCAGGAAATTTGGAAACAGAAACATGCAGGGCCTAGAAACAGTCTGGCAAATGCCTACACAGAACTGTACCAAAAAGATGAGGAAAGAGGTTTAAATATAAGCATCCCCATATGTACCCTCTGCAGTCAGGCACTGCTATCTATTCAGACTTTCAGAGAAAAAAAAAATAAACAAGACAAAAGGTTTATTTTGACTGAATAGAAACATGCAGATATCCTTTTAATGATTATGGATAGTCCTCACCTAAAGCCATATTGTGGTACCACTGACTGACTCTATTGATGTCTAATCTTTCATATTTTTTATTATTCACCATAAACTTATTAATTGATTTACTAAGATATTAACATTATAAACTAGTCTACCTCCATTACTATGCATCAGACTTATGTTACTAACTTCTATTGCTGAGCTATAAAATCCTGACGTATTTAATACTAGAAAACAGCAACAAAACATAGTGGATGGTAGATATTGTACCAGCTGGCCTAGGCAGAGGAAAAGCTGTGGTAAACAAGACCTACAAAAGCTTTATGAATAAAACATTTTTGTCTTGTTTTACATTATACTGGCATACTATTTACTACAAGTTAAAGAAGCTTGGAGTTAAAAACAGGTTAGAATGGATCTTTGGAAGGGACAATACGACTTGTTTCTTAAGAAGTGTGCCTTGCTTTCTACACGTACAGCTCAGTTGCCTTGTAAAGCATTCCTTGTCAATATCTTTCAGTGGGATAACTGACTGATGCATAACTGTATCCCAGATTTTGCTCCACAATGCTGTTGTGCAGCATCAATAGTAAATGTTTTGCAGCATGCAATATCAGTTGACCTATCCCTTGGAATGGAGTGAGAAGGGAGATACAGGATAGTGGAGACAGAGCCTCTGCTGGTCTTTTTCCCATGAGATTATTCATTCCTAGCACAGCATATATAAGCATGAAGAAGAATGTATTTCCACAGATTGGCTGTTGTTTGATAATCCCTGGCTGGGAGACTGGACTCTTGAAGGTCCATTGAGGTCCTGACACCACTCTAAACTATACTAAGGTCTGGGTGACAATTTTAAAGATCTTAGAAATAAGCTGTGTTAATTGATATTTTATTGTTCTTCTTTGAGATCCCTTAATGTGAAACTCCAATCTGCAAGGGGGTACTCAAATGGAGTGTATTAAATGTGCAAAGATAAATTAAATTTTATAGTTTTGCAAAGGGAGCACAAAATTTGGGGTTATTTAATCTCTTTTACTGTTCCATAAACATAGTGCATTGAAGAACATCAAGAGATGTGTTCCCATATAGGACAGGTGAAATTTTAAGGCTGCAAACTATAAGAGGCCCCTGAAAAAAATCAATAAATATAAATACCATGTCTTCCTTATAAATAGAATTCTTAGGCTGTTGTATTACATAAAACAAAATCCCTAAGGCAATTTCACTCTACCCAGCAATTTTTTCTCATTGATTTCTTCTTGCATTCTTCTTCCATGGCTAAGGAAGCACATGTCAAAAGCAATTGCACCATATTTGTAGGATTAATAATTGTCTGCCTTTTCAGTAAGCTTAATAGAATAGAGGACACTAAAATAGTTACATGAGAAGTGCAATACATATTCCTGTTGTTTGCAAAGTTGGGGGTTTTTTGTGATTCATCATCGTGCACTCATGCGTGTCCTAGCAGACGCGTTTCATCTTCAGTAATGTCTTTGTAAAACCCAGTGATTCACATGTAGGCAAACCCCAAACAATTGGGGAAAGTCTTTTGTTTTGAGGAGACAAATCTGAATTATAAAAATTCCAAGAAATGAGTGAGTTCTTATCCACTTCTGATAATTCAAATAATGATTTTGTTAGTTGTGTATGTCCTTCTAAACTTCTGGAGTAGAGTTAATTTAGGTTTTTATATGCCAGTTGAAGTGCTATGTGAATGCACCTATACTTCCTCTGGAATTTGAACCAGCTTGCAAATACTGTTTCATATATGTGAAAGTGCACAAGAGTTTTTGAAGTAAAAAACAGTTTCCACATCTGGAAGTTAAAAAATCTTTTATTGCGAAGTTCAGTTTTAATGCAATGCATTGTCATGATCAACATGGATTTTCTCAAATTCCTCTCCCTCTTGAGTCTGGTTTTATCATGTTATTCCATTTATATCTGATCAAAATGTTTAAAAGTCTGGCTAACCTCAAAGACTTTATTTTCAAACAAAGATGTAGGTATAAATGTGTGGTTCAGGACTTGTACTTTGTTTCTCTGTTGGTAGGACCAGGAGAATGTTCAATGTATATAAAGAGAAAATAGGCAACTTTTAAAATAATTTGAGATATAAAGATACTCAAGATGAGTAGTGGTAATTCAAGACAACCTTTGAAGGTACTTGCATTGAAAAAATCTTTTCAATTTTATAATCAGATGAATAAAAGGTCATGGGTGGAAAAGGGCTGTTTGTACAGTGATCTGGATTTTTCCCTTAGTTTTAAGACGGAAATGGAAGTTGAAGCAGAAAATAGAGGCTCCACAGTTTTAAAAAACAGAGGAATAATGCAGAAAACAAAAGACCTTGAGACCCCTATGTCATTTGCAAAACAGTAAAATGGAAATAGGAGATTGCTGCTATCTAGTAGCCGTCACAAAACTGAAGGGTTACTCCTTGTTATTACATTTCAGGTATCTGTCCTTGTTCCGTATGTCGTTAAATTTTTGCTTTTAAGAGAATTCACCAGAAAGGTCTGACCATGGAAAAGGCAATAGCTGAAGATATTGCTGCAATTAAGAAACCAACTCACAGCAGGAGTGTTTCATAATATTGCATAGGGAGTGTTTTCAATGGGAATGAAAATGAGACAGACATTTTCCATTATTGCTAAATGTTGAGTTGCTAGCCCTGTGCCACAAGCTCTAAGCAGTAATCATGTATTGCTTTCTTCTATTGAGTGGGCACTCTAGCCTTTAGAAAGTGGAATTCCATCTTGTTGACACATTATGCTTCAGTAGCTGAGCACGTTGTTCAATTGCTAAAATATGACAAGCTGACCAGAATTCTTTTTGGATTTGGCGGGGAGGGAAGGGGGTTTGGTACTGTTTTACATTGGTTAAAAATAACTGTAAAAGCATGGCACCTTTTAAGATGTAGAATGTTAATGTTTTAATGAAGTGTTTATCCCAGAATTGCATTGTGCAATTAACCAGCTATGTATTGCTGCCAAGGTGCATTATTTCCATTGCCCATGTCTTACAGCACAGGGCAATTCATTGATCTGATATGAAACTCAGCTATTAGCACTGAGTGGATAAAGCAATCTAGAGAATGTTTCCATTTTTAATAATATGGATCACATTAATTCACAGGACTAGCAAAAGAAAATAAATATTTTTTGTACAGAAAACAAATCAATTGCTTGCACTTGGTTTAATAGTAAAAGAATAACTGCATTTTCCTTTACATCTCAAATCATGAAATACTAGCTAGAAAAATACAGTTAGAAAATATGCGAGTGTCTTCCATTCCATGTGAGCTAAAACTGAAATTTTATTAGTTTCATCTGCTAGATGTCCAGAATATTATGGGATGACTCATATCATATGATAAAATTCTGTATCCCTTGATTTATATAGGTTATAGCTTTTACCTGACTTGTGCATCATGCAGACATCTGGAAGATGGCTTTGTACTTGCACATTGCAAATTGAAAGTGCAGTGTCTTCAGTTGTTTTTTGCTGGACTTATTGTTTTGTGGCCTACCTGGTAAAATTTAAAATAATTTACAATCTGTCATATGTGTTCTATGACAGGATCAAGGAAGCAGAGAAAAGGGGTAGCTACCCAAAAGAAGCTGGAAGATTATGTTCTTTGTAATATAGAGATATCACAGTAAGAATAACACTGTATTTGCGTCAGGGAAATTGTATTAGAGAAAACTAGGATAAAATCAAATTCTTACTTGTAAAGATAAGTCAAAACTGGACACACAGACCCAGGAACTAGAGAGGATAAAACTGATGTCTGTGAATGTAAACCAGCTCAGACTGGGATTTGTAACAATTGTTTTGCAGAGGATAAATGCTCCCAATTCAACCAATTTGTCTGAAATAGGAATGAGCTAAAGTTGCAATCATTTGAGACCCATTTTAAATTGAGGGGTGAGATAAATAGCAGGTGGGTTTAAAAATCACATCAGCAGTTGATTTTAGGATTTATCAGCTAACTCTTAGTCCTTGTAAACTGTTAGATCAAACAATCCCCTGAAATGGTGCTAGGGATTTTCATATTAGGGATACCAAAGTGGGATTTGGGATACAAATTAGAGATACTCAACTTTGTCACTTGTTCAGTACTTAGATTCCAGAGCCAAAGATGCCCGGGCTTCCATTTTCTTCACCTGTGGAAAGAGAAGAGCATTTTACAGTAGATCCAATGCAAAACTGTACGTAATTTAATATCCATAGCTTGCTCTAAACTGATTTTAGCTCATAGATGTGAAAAAATACTTCCAAAGAAAAGTACCTTCTCTGGAGAGATTCCTGCTTTTAGGAACCCATTGAGTGAATCATGTTGTCATGCTCAGGTCAGGATAAATTGATCACTGAATTTGAAGGAAAGTCAAAATTTACTCTCAGGGCTTATTGTCAGAGACTTGATATTCTGTGCCAGAGTTGGTGGACAAGCTAAATATCAGCTGCAAGAATTTCAGGGGCATTTCTCACCTAGAAATTCTTTGTTATTTGAAGAGCCACAGGCTTTGATGACATCTTTGTCTATTTTGGACTATGCCTGTGGCACAGCACAGTTTAGTCTCTTGACGACTGAAGTGCTCTTGTCTAATTAAAGTAATTGGGCTCCATGTAGCAGGATCTGGGTGATGTTTAATGGCTTATGATGCTCAGGAGATTATATTAGATGAACTCATAATTCTATCTAGTCTTAAGTATAATGGAAGTTTATGACTGGAGAGAACTTGCAACTACTTTTTTCTTACTACTCCTCTCCTCTTCAGTGAAGTGCCTAGAACTATGTGTGACAGTCAGGGGACAAGGTATTATCATGAGGCCCATCAGAAAAGACGTGGAGTGCAAAAATAAGAAAGAAGGAAAAATAAACTGTTAATGGGATTTGCCGATTAATTCTGCATGTACAAAAAACAGAGCTCTGTATTCTGTCTTCATACTTCACTGACATACAGGATAAGATTATTCTCCCTCATTTGATGGAAAGAAACACTTTGCACATGATAGAAAATTGTAGTCATTTTAAATCAACCTGTATTTTCTTCAGCTAGCGGATGACAAAGTTCTGGTTATAGTAGCCTGTCTCAAACCACAAGAGATGCCTGAGCTTTCTTGCTTATATATCCTGACTGCAGTTTCATAATCAGCAAGACAAGTGCAAATGAATTTGTAAATTATCAAAACTAGGTGTTAGTGGAAGATCTGGTATGAATAAACAGATCTATCACTGAATCACTGGAGAGGGAACAATAATGCAATCAGGACAGGATATGCTGCTTGAGAATGGCAGCACCAAGAGCAGGATTCTAATTGTGCAAGAGGCTTATTTGAGCAATTTTCTAAAAGATTTCTGTATTTGAACAGGAAAGAGAAATATGGGCTGAATGCAGGAAATCACTTATAAATGAAAAGGAAAA